>NC_073227.2:78088863-78391893 GCF_029281585.2 Gorilla gorilla gorilla | reverse complement strand
TATTTGGCGAAATTTGATATTAATTGTACAGTATATAATATATATTTGGTGAAATTTGATATTTTATGTGCAGTATATAAAATATATTTGGTGAAATTTGATATTTTATGTACAGTATATAATATATATTTGGTGTACTTTCATATTTTATGTACAGTATAAAATATATACTTGATGTACTTTCAAGTTTTATGTGCAGTATATAATAAATATTTGGGGTTCCTTCATATTTTATGTACAGTATATAATATATATTTTGTGAAATTTGATATTTCATCTACTGTATATAAGATATCGTTGGTGAAATTTGATATTTTATGTACAGTATATGATATATAATTGGTGTACTTTCATATTTTACTTGCAGTATATAATACCTATTTGGTGTACTTTGATATTTTATGTACAGTGCATAATATATAGGTGTAGTTTCATATTTTATGTACAGTATATGGTATATAATTCCTGAAATTTGATATTATATGTACAGTATATGATATGTATTTGGTGTAATTTGATATTATATGTACAATATATAATATGTATTTGGTGAAATTTTATATTTTATGTACAGTATATAATATATGTTTGGTGTACTTTCATATTTTATGTACAGTATATAGTATATATTAGGTGAAATTTGATTTTTTATGTACATTATATAACAGATATTTGGTGAAATGTGATATTATATGTACAGTATATTATGTTTTTGGTGAAATTTGATATTTTTTGTACAGTATATAAGATATATTTGGTGAAATTTTATATTTTATAAACAGTATATATTGTATATTTTGTGTACTTTCATATTTTATGTACAGTGTATAGAATATATTTGGTGACATTTGATATTTTATGTACAGTATGTAATATAAATTTGTTGAAATTTGATATTTTATGTACAGTATGTAATATATATTTGGTGTACTTTCATATTTTAAGTATAGTATAAAATATATACTTGATGTAGTTTCATATTTTATGTACAGAAAATAATATATATTTGTTGAAATTTCTTATTTTATGTACAGTATATAATATATATTTGGTGAAATTTGATATTATAGGTACAGTATATAATATATATTTGGTGAAATTTGATATTTTTTGAACTGTATATAATATATATTTGGTGAAATTTCATACTTTATGTACAGTATAAAACATATATTTGTTGAAATTTGATATTTTATGTACAGTATATAATATATATTTGGTGTACTTTCATATTTTATGTGCAGTATAAAATATATACTTGATGTACTTTCATATTTTATGTAAGAAAATAATACATATTTGTTGAAATTTGATATTTTATGTACAGTATATAATTTATATTTGGTGCAATTTTATGTTTTATGTACTCTATATCATATATATTTGGTGTACTTACCAGTTTTATGTACAGTATATAATATATATTTGGTGAAATTTGATATTTTATGTACAGTATATTATATATATTTGGTGAAATTTGATATTTTATATACAGTAAGTAATATATATTTGGTGTACTTTCATATTTTATGTACAGTATGAAATACATACTTGATGTAGTTTGATATTTTATGTACAGTAAATAATACATATTTTTTGAAATTTAATATTTTATGTACAGTATATAGTATATATTTGGTGACATTTGATATTTTATGTACAGTATGTAATATAAATTTGTTGAAATTTGATATTTTATGTACAGTATATAATATATCTTTGTTGTACTTTCATATTTTATGCAGAGTATAAAATATATACTTGATGTACTTTCAAGTTTTATGGACAGAATACAATATATATTTGGTGTACTTTCATATTTTATATACAGTATATAATATATATTTTGTGAATTTGGATATTTCATGTACTGTATGTTAGACATAATTGGTGAAATTTGATATTTTCTGTACGGTTGATGATATATAACTTGTGTACTTTCATCTTTTACTTGCAGTATATAATACATATTTGGTGTACTTTGATATTTTATGTACAGTATATAATATATATTTGGTGAAATTTGATATTTTACATACGGTATATAATATATATTTGGTGAAATTTGAGATTTTATGTACAGTATATGATATATATTTGGTGTACTTTCATATTTTACTTACAGTATATAATGTATCTTTGGTGTACTTTGATATTTTATGTACAGCATATAATATATATTGGTGTATTTTCATATTTTATGTAGAGTATATAGTATATAATTGCTGAAATTTGATATTTTATGTACAGTATATAATATGTATTTTGTGTAATTTGATATTATATGTACAGTATATAATATATATTTGGTGAAATTTGATATTTTACACACAGTATATAATATATATTTGGTGAAATTTGAGATTTTATGTACGGTATATGATATATATTTGGTGTAATTTCATATTTTACTTACAGTATATAATATATATTTGGTGTACTTTGCTATTTTATGTACAGTATATAATATATATTGGTATAGTTTCATATTTTATGTAGAGTATATAATACATATTTGGTGAAATTTGGTATTTTATATACAGTATGTAATATATATTTGGTGTACTTTCATATTATATGTACAGTATAAAATATATAATTCTACTTTCATATTTTATGTACAGTAATTAATACATATTTGTTGAAATTTGATATTTTATATACAGTATATAATATATATTTGGTGAAATTTCATATTATATTTACAGTATATAATATATATTTGGTGAAATTTCTTATTTTATGTACAGTATATAATATATATTTGGTGAAATTTGAGATTTTATGTACAGTATGTGATATATATTTGGTGTACTTTCATATTTTACTTACAGTATATAATATATACTTGGTGTACTTTGATATTTTATGTACAGTATATAATATATATTGGTGTAGTTTCATATTTTATGTAGAGTATATAGTATATAATTGCTGAAATTTGATATTTTATATACAGTATATAATATGTATTTTGTGTAATCTGATATTATATGTAAAGTATATAATATATATTTGGTGAAATTTTATATTTTATATACAGTATATAACATATATTTGGTGTAATTTCATATTTTATGTACGGTTTATAGTATATATTTCGTGACATTTGATATTTTATGTACAGTATATAATATATATTTGTTGAAATTTGATATTTTATGTACAGTATATAATATATATTTGCTGAAATTTTATATTTTATGTACAGTGTATAATATATATTTGGTGTACTTTCATATTTTATGTACAGTATATAGTATATATTTGGTGACATTTCATATTTTATGAACAATAGGTAAGATATGTTTGTTGAAATTTGATATTTTATGGACAGTATATAATATATATTGGGTGAAGTTTGATATTATAGGTACAGTATATAATATATATTTGGTGAAATTTGATATTTTATGTACAGTATATAATATATATTTGGTGAAATTTGATATTTTATGTACGGTACATAATATATATTTGGTGTACTTTCATATTTTATGTACAGTATATAGTATATATCTGGTGAAATTTGATATTTTTTGCACAGTATATAGCAGATATTTGGTGAAATTTGATATTATATGTACAGCATATAATATGCTTTGGGTTAAATTTGATATTTTGTGTACAGTATATAATATATATTTGGTGAAATTTGATATTTTATGTACAGTATATAATATATATTTGGTGAAATTTGATATTTTATATACAGTATCTAATATATATTTGGTGTACTTTCATATTTTATGTACAGTATAAAATATATACTTGATGTACTTTCATATTTTATGTACAGCAAATAATACATATTTGTTGAAATTTGATATTTTATATACAGTATATAATATATATTTGGCGAAATTTGATATTAATTGTACAGTATATAATATATATTTGGTGAAATTTGATATTTTATGTACAGTATATAAAATATATTTGGTGAAATTTGATATTTTATGTACAGTATATAATATATATTTGGTGTACTTTCATATTTTATGTACAGTGTAAAATATATACCTGATGTACTTTCAAGTTTTATGTGCAGTATATAATAAATATTTGGGGTGCTTACTTATTTTATGTACAGTATATAATACATATTTTGTGAAATTTGATATTTCATCTACTGTATATAAGATATAGTTGGTGAAATTTGATATTTTATCTACAATATATGATATATAATTGGTGTACTTTCATATTTTACTTGCAGTTTATAACACATATTTGGTGTACTTTCATATTTTATGTACAGTATATAGTATATATTTGTTGACATTTGATATTTTATGTACGGTATATAATATATATTTGTTGAAATTTGATATTTTATGTAAAGTATATAATATATATTTGGTGAAATTTTATATTTTATGTACACTAGATACTATATATTTGGTGTACTTTCATATTTTATGTACAGTATATAGTATATATTTGGTGACATTTGATATTTTATGTACAATATATAAGATATGTTTGTTGAAATTTGATATTTTATGTACAGTATATAATATATATTTGGTGAAATTTGATATTTTATGTACAGTATATAATATATATTTGGTGTACTTTCATATTTTATGTGCAGTATAAAATATATACTTGATGTACTTTCATATTTTATGTAAGAAAATAATACATATTTGTTGAAATTTGATATTTTATGTACAGTATATAATTTATATTTGGTGCAATTTTATATTTTATGTACTCTATATCATATATATTTGGTGTACTTACCAGTTTTATGTACAGTATATAATATATATTTGGTGAAATTTGATATTATAGGTACAGTATATAATATATATTTGGTGAAATTTGATATTTTACTTACAGTAAAATATATATTTGCTGTATTTTCATATTTTATGTACAGTATATAATATATATTTGGTGACATTTGATATTTTATGAACAATATGTAAGATATGTTTGTTGAAATTTGAAATTTTGTGTACAGTATATAATATATATTTGGTGAAATTTGATGTTATAAGTACAGTATATAATATATATTTGGTGAAATTTGATATTTAATGTACAGTATATAATATATATTTGGTGAAATTTGATATTTTATGTACAGTTTATAAGATATATTTGGTGAAATTTGATATTTTATATACTATATATATATTTGGTGTACTTTCCTATTTTATGTACATATATAGTATATATTTGGTGAAATTCGATATTTTTTGCACAGTACATAGTAGATATTTGGTGAAATTTGATATTATATGTACAGTATATAGTATACTTTGGGTTAAATTTGATATTTTGTGTACAGTATATAATATATATTTGGTGAAATTTGATATTTTATGTACAGTATATAATATATATTTCGTGAAATTTGATATTTTATATACAGTATGTAATATATATTTGGTGTACTTTCATATTTTATGTACAGTATAAAATATATACCTGATGTACTTTCAAGTTTTATGTGCAGTATATAATAAATATTTGGGGTGCTTACTTATTTTAAGTACAGTATATAATACATATTTTGTGAAATTTGATATTTCATCTACTGTATATAAGATATCGTTGGTGAAATTTGATATTTTATCTACAGTATATGATATATAATTGGTGTACTTTCATATTTTACTTGCAGTTTATAACACATATTTGGTGTACTTTCATATTTTATGTACAGTATATAGTATATATTTGTTGACATTTGATATTTTATGTACGGTATATAATATATATTTGTTGAAATTTGATATTTTATGTAAAGTATATAATATATATTTGGTGAAATTTTATATTTTATGTACACTAGATACTATATATTTGGTGTACTTTCATATTTTATGTACAGTACATAGTATATATTTGGTGACATTTGATATTTTATGTACAATATATAAGATATGTTTGTTGAAATTTGATATTTTATGTACAGTATATAATATATATTTGGTGAAATTTGATATTTTATGTACAGTATATAATATATATTTGGTGAAATTTGATAATTTAGGTACAGTATAAAAGATATATTTGGTGAAATTTGATATTTTATGTACAGTATATAATATATATTTGGTGAAATTTGATATTTCACACACAGTATATAATATATATTTGATGAAATTTGAGATTTTATGTACGGTATATGATATATATTTGGTGTATTTTCATATTTTACTTATAGTATATAATATATATTTGGTGTACTTTGATATTTTATGCACAGTATATAATATATATTGGTGTAGTTTCATACTTTATGTAGAGTATATAGTATATAATTGCTGAAATTTGATATTTTATATACAGTATATAATATGTATTTTGTGTAATCTGATATTATATGTAAAGTATATAATATATATTTGGTGAAATTTTATATTTTATATAAAGTATATAACATATATTTGGTGTAATTTCATATTTTATGTACAGTATATAGTATATATTTGGTGACATTTGATATTTTATGTACAGTATATAATATACATTTGCTGAAATTTGATATTTTATTTACAGTAAATAATATATATTTGGTGAAATTTTATATTTTATGTACAGTGTATAATATATATTTGGTGTACTTTCATATTTTATGTACAGTATATAGTATATAGTTGGTGACATTAGATATTTTATGTACAGTAGATAATATATATTTGTTGAAATTTGACATTTTATATACAGTATATAATATATATTTGGTGAAATTTTATATTTTACTTACAGTATATAATATATATTTGATGTATTTTCATATTTTATGTACAGTATATAATATATATATGGAGACATTTGATATTTTATCAACAATATGTAAGATATGTTTGTTGAAATTTGATATTTTATGTACAGTATATAATATATATTTGGCCAAATTTGATATTAATTGTACAGTGTATAATATATATTTGGTGAAATTTGATATTTTATGTACAGTATATAAAATATATTCGGTGAAATTTGGTATTTTATGTACAGTATATAATATATATTTGGTGTACTTTCATATTTTATGTACAGTATAAAATATATACTTGATGTACTTTCAAGTTTTATGTGCAGTATATAATAAATATTTGGGGTTCCTTCATATTTTATGTACAGTATATAATATATATTTTGTGAAATTTGATATTTCATCTTCTGTATATAAGATATCGTTGGTGAAATTTGATATTTTATGTACAGTATATGATATATAATTGGTGTACTTTCATATTTTACTTGCAGTATATAATACCTATTTGGTGTGCTTTGATATTTTATGTACAGTGCATAATATATAGGTGTAGTTTCATATTTTATGTACAGTATATGGTATATAATTCCTGAAATTTGATATTATATGTACAGTATATGATATGTATTTGGTGTAATTTGATATTATATGTACAATATATAATATGTATTTGGTGAAATTTTATATTTTATGTACAGTATATAATATATATTTGGTGTACTTTCATATTTTATGTACAGTATATAGTATATATTAGGTGAAATTTGATTTTTTATGTACATTATATAACAGATATTTGGTGAAATGTGATATTATATGTACAGTATATTATGTTTTTGGTGAAATTTGATATTTTATGTACAGTATATAAGATATATTTGGTGAAATTTTATATTTTATAAACAGTATATATTGTATATTTTGTGTACTTTCATATTTTATGTACAGTGTATAGAATATATTTGGTGACATTTGATATTTTATGTACAGTATGTAATATAAATTTGTTGAAATTTGATATTTTATGTACAGTATGTAATATATATTTGGTGTACTTTCATATTTTAAGTACAGTATAAAATATATACTTGATGTAGTTTCATATTTTATGTACAGAAAATAATATATATTTGTTGAAATTTCTTATTTTATGTACAGTATATAATATATATTTGGTGAAATTTGATATTATAGGTACAGTATATAATATATATTTGGTGAAATTTGATATTTTTTGAACTGTATATAATATATATTTGGTGAAATTTCATACTTTATGTACAGTATAAAACATATATTTGGTGAAATTTGATATTTTATGTACAGTATATGATATATATTTGGTGTACTTTCATATTTTATGTGCAGTATAAAATATATACTTCATGTACTTTCATATTTTATGTAAGAAAATAATACATATTTGTTGAAATTTGATATTTTATGTACAGTATATAATTTATATTTGGTGCAATTTTATGTTTTATGTACTCTATATCATATATATTTGGTGTACTTACCAGTTTTATGTACAGTATATAATATATATTTGGTGAAATTTGATATTTTATGTACAGTATATTATATATATTTGTTGAAATTTGATATTTTATATACAGTAAGTAATATATATTTGGTGTACTTTCATATTTTATGTACAGTATAAAATACATACTTGATGTAGTTTCATATTTTATGTACAGTAAATAATACATATTTTTTGAAATTTAATATTTTATGTACAGTATATAGTATATATTTGGTGACATTTGATATTTTATGTACAGTATGTAATATAAATTTGTTGAAATTTGATATTTTATGTACAGTATGTAATATATCTTTGGTGTACTTTCATATTTTATGTAGAGTATAAAATATATACTTGATGTACTTTCAAGTTTTATGGACAGAATACAATATATATTTGGTGTACTTTCATATTATATATACAGTATATAATATATATTTTGTGAATTTGGATATTTCATGTACGGTATGTTAGACATAATTGGTGAAATTTGATATTTTCTGTACAGTAGATGATATATTACTTGTGTACTTTCATCTTTTACTTGCAGTATATAATACATATTTGGTGTACTTTGATGTTTTATGTACAGTATATAATATATATTTGGTGAAATTTGATATTTTACATACTGTATATAATATATATTTGGTGAAATTTGAGATTTTATGTACAGTATATGATATATATTTGGTGTACTTTCATATTTCACTTACAGTATATAATATATCTTTGGTGTACTTTGATATTTTATGTACAGCATATAATATATATTGGTGTATTTTCATATTTTATGTAGAGTATATAGTATATAATTGCTGAAATTTGATATTTTATGTACAGTATATAATATGTATTTTGTGTAATTTGATATTATATGTACAGTATATAATATATATTTGGTGAAATTTGATATTTTACACACAGTATATAATATATATTTGGTGAAATTTGAGATTTTATGTACGGTATATGATATATATTTGGTGTAATTTCATATTTTACTTACAGTATATAATATATATTTGGTGTACTTTGCTATTTTATGTACAGTATATAATATATATTGGTGTAGTTTCATATTTTATGTAGAGTATATAATACATATTTGGTGAAATTTGGTATTTTATATACAGTATGTAATATATATTTGGTGTACTTTCATATTATATGTACAGTATAAAATATATAATTCTACTTTCATATTTTATGTACAGTAATTAATACATATTTGTTGAAATTTGATATTTTATATACAGTATATAATATATATTTGGTGAAATTTCATATTATATTTACAGTATATAATATATATTTGGTGAAATTTCTTATTTTATGTACAGTATATAATATATATTTGGTGAAATTTGAGATTTTATGTACAGTATGTGATATATATTTGGTGTACTTTCATATTTTACTTACAGTATATAATATATACTTGGTGTACTTTGATATTTTATGTACAGTATATAATATATATTGGTGTAGTTTCATATTTTATGTAGAGTATATAGTATATAATTGCTGAAATTTGATATTTTATATACAGTATATAATATGTATTTTGTGTAATCTGATATTATATGTAAAGTATATAATATATATTTGGTGAAATTTTATATTTTATATACAGTATATAACATATATTTGGTGTAATTTCATATTTTATATATGGTTTATAGTATATATTTCGTGACATTTGATATTTTATGTACAGTATATAATATATATTTGTTGAAATTTGATATTTTATGTACAGTATATAATATATATTTGCTGAAATTTTATATTTTATGTACAGTGTATAATATATATTTGGTGTACTTTCATATTTTATGTACAGTATATAGTATATATTTGGTGACATTTCATATTTTATGAACAATAGGTAAGATATGTTTGTTGAAATTTGATATTTTATGTACAGTATATAATATATATTGGGTGAAGTTTGATATTATAGGTACAGTATATAATATATATTTGGTGAAATTTGATATTTTATGTACAGTATATAATATATATTTGGTGAAATTTGATATTTTATGTACGGTACATAATATATATTTGGTGTACTTTCATATTTTATGTACAGTATATAGTATATATCTGGTGAAATTTGATATTTTTTGCACAGTATATAGCAGACATTTGGTGAAATTTGATATTATATGTACAGTATATAATATACTTTGGGTTAAATTTGATATTTTGTGTACAGTATATAATATATATTTGGTGAAATTTGATATTTTATGTACAGTATATAATATATATTTGGTGAAATTTGATATTTTATATACAGTATCTAATATATATTTGGTGTACTTTCATATTTTATATACAGTATAAAATATATACTTGATGTACTTTCATATTTTATGCACAGCAAATAATACATATTTGTTGAAATTTGATATTTTATATACAGTATATAATATATATTTGGCGAAATTTGATATTAATTGTACAGTATATAATATATATTTGGTGAAATTTGATATTTTATGTACAGTATATAAAATATATTTGGTGAAATTTGATATTTTATGTACAGTATATAGTATATATTTGTTGACATTTGATATTTTATGTACGGTATATAATATATATTTGTTGAAATTTGATATTTTATGTAAAGTATATAATATATATTTGGTGAAATTTTATATTTTATGTACACTAGATACTATATATTTGGTGTACTTTCATATTTTATGTACAGTATATAGTATATATTTGGTGACATTTGATATTTTATGTACAATATATAAGATATGTTTGTTGAAATTTGATATTTTATGTACAGTATATAATGTATATTTGGTGAAATTTGATATTTTATGTACAGTATATAATATATATTTGGTGAAATTTGATAATTTAGGTACAGTATAAAAGATATATTTGGTGAAATTTGATATTTTATGTACAGTATATAATATATATTTGGTGAAATTTGATATTTCACCCACAGTATATAATATATATTTGATGAAATTTGAGATTTTATGTACGGTATATGATATATATTTGGTGTACTTTCATATTTTACTTATAGTATATAATATATATTTGGTGTACTTTGATATTTTATGCACAGTATATAATATATATTGGTGTAGTTTCATACTTTATGTAGAGTATATAGTATATAATTGCTGAAATTTGATATTTTATATACAGTATATAATATGTATTTTGTGTAATCTGATATTATATGTAAAGTATATAATATATATTTGGTGAAATTTTATATTTTATATAAAGTATATAACATATATTTGGTGTAATTTCATATTTTATGTACAGTATATAGTATATATTTGGTGACATTTGATATTTTATGTACAGTATATAATATATATTTGCTGAAATTTGATATTTTATTTACAGTAAATAATATATATTTGGTGAAATTTTATATTTTATGTACAGTGTATAATATATATTTGGTGTACTTTCATATTTTATGTACAGTATATAGTCTATAGTTGGTGACATTAGATATTTTATGTACAGTAGGTAATATATATTTGTTGAAATTTGACATTTTATATACAGTATATAATATATATTTGGTGAAATTTTATATTTTACTTACAGTATATAATATATATTTGGTGTATTTTCATATTTTATGTACAGTCTATAATATATATATGGTGACATTTGATATTTTATCAACAATATGTAAGATATGTTTGTTGAAATTTGATATTTTATGTACAGTATATAATATATATTTGGTGAAATTTGATATTATAGGTACAGTATATAATATATATTTGGTGAAATTTGATATTTTATGTACGGTATATAATATATATTTGGTGAAATTTGATATTTTATGTACAGTATATAATATATATTTGGTGAAATTTGACATTTTATGTACAGTATATATATATTTGGTGTACTTTCATATTTTATGTACAGTATATAGTATATATTTGGTGAAATTTGATATTTTTTGCACAGTATATAGCAGATATTTGGTGAAATTTGATATTATATGTACAGTATATAATATACTTTGGGTTAAATTTGATATTTTGTCTACATTATATAATATATATTTGGTGAAATTTGATATTTTATGTACAGTATATAATATATACTTGGTGAAATTTGATATTTTATATACAGTATTTAATATATATTTGGTGTACTTTCATATTTTATGTACGGTATATAATATATATTTGGTGAAATTTGATATTTTATGTACAGTATATAATATATATTTGGTGAAATTTGACATTTTATGTACAGTATATATATATTTGGTGTACTTTCATATTTTATGTACAGTATATAGTATATATTTGGTGAAATTTGATATTTTTTGCACAGTATATAGCAGATATGTGGTGAAATTTGATATTATATGTACAGTATATAATATACTTTGGGTTAAATTTGATATTTTGTCTACATTATATAATATATATTTGGTGAAATTTGATATTTTATGTACAGTATATAATATATACTTGGTGAAATTTGATATTTTATATACAGTATTTAATATATATTTGGTGTACTTTCATATTTTATGTACAGTATAAAATATATACTTGATGTACTTTCATATTTTATGTACAGCAAATAATACATATTTGTTGTATTTTGATATTTTATATACAGTATATAATATATATTTGGCGAAATTTGATATTAATTGTACAGTATATAATATATATTTGGTGAAATTTGATATTTTATGTACAGTATGTAAAATATATTTGGTGAAATTTGATATTTTATGTACAGTATATAATATATATTTGGTGTACTTTCATATTTTATGTACAGTATAAAATATATACTTGATGTACTTTCAAGTTTTATGTGCAGTATATAATAAATATTTGGGGTTCCTTCATATTTTATGTACAGTATATAATATATATTTTGTGAAATTTGATATTTCATCTACTGTATATAAGATATCGTTGGTGAAATTTGATATTTTATATACAGTATATGATATATAATTGGTGTACTTTCATATTTTACTTGCAGTATATAATACCTATTTGGTGTACTTTGATATTTTATGTACAGTGCATAATATATAGGTGTAGTTTCATATTTTATGTACAGTATATGGTATATAATTCCTGAAATTTGATATTATATGTACAGTATATGATATGTATTTGGTGTAATTTGATATTATATGTACAATATATAATATGTATTTGGTGAAATTTTATATTTTATGTACAGTATATAATATATGTTTGGTGTACTTTCATATTTTATGTACAGTATATAGTATATATTAGGTGAAATTTGATTTTTTATGTACATTATATAACAGATATTTGGTGAAATGTGATATTATATGTACAGTATATTATGTTTTTGTTGAAATTTGATATTTTATGTACAGTATATAAGATATATTTGGTGAAATTTTATATTTTATAAACAGTATATATTGTATATTTTGTGTACTTTCATATTTTATGTACAGTGTAGAGAATATATTTGGTGACATTTGATATTTTATGTACAGTATGTAATATAAATTTGTTGAAATTTGATATTTTATGTACAGTATGTAATATATATTTGGTGTACTTTCATATTTTAAGTACAGTATAAAATATATACTTGATGTAGTTTCATATTTTATGTACAGAATATAATATATATTTGTTGAAATTTGTTATTTTATGTACAGTATATAATATATATTTGGTGAAATTTGATATTATAGGTACAGTATATAATATATATTTGGTGAAATTTGATATTTTTTGAACTGTATATAATATATATTTGGTGAAATTTCATACTTTATGTACAGTATAAAACATATATTTGGTGAAATTTGATATTTTATGTACAGTATATAATATATATTTGGTGTGCTTTCATATTTTATGTGCAGTATAAAATATATACTTGATGTACTTTCATATTTTATGTAAGAAAATAATACATATTTGTTGAAATTTGATATTTTATGTACAGTATATAATTTATATTTGGTGCAATTTTATATTTTATGTACTCTATATCATATATATTTGGTGTACTTACCAGTTTTATGTACAGTATATAATATATATTTGGTGAAATTTGATATTATAGGTACAGTATATAATATATATTTGGTGAAATTTGATATTTTACTTACAGTATATAATATATATTTGCTGTATTTTCATATTTTATGTACAGTATATAATATATATTTGGTGACATTTGATATTTTATGAACAATATGTAAGATATGTTTGTTGAAATTTGAAATTTTGTGTACAGTATATAATATATATTTGGTGAAATTTGATGTTATAAGTACAGTATATAATATATATTTGGTGAAATTTGATATTTAATGTACAGTATATAATATATATTTGGTGAAGTTTGATATTTTATGTACAGTTTATAAGATATATTTGGTGAAATTTGATATTTTATATACTATATATATATTTGGTGTACTTTCCTATTTTATGTACAGTATAAAATATATACCTGATGTACTTTCAAGTTTTATGTGCAGTATATAATAAATATTTGGGGTGCTTACTTATTTTATGTACAGTATATAAAACATATTTTGTGAAATTTGATATTTCATCTACTGTATATAAGATATAGTTGGTGAAATTTGATATTTTATCTACAGTATATGATATATAATTGGTGTACTTTCATATTTTACTTGCAGTTTATAACACATATTTGGTGTACTTTCATATTTTATGTACAGTATATAGTATATATTTGTTGACATTTGATATTTTATGTACGGTATATAATATATATTTGTTGAAATTTGATATTTTATGTAAAGTATATAATATATATTTGGTGAAATTTTATATTTTATGTACACTAGATACTATATATTTGGTGTACTTTCATATTTTGTGTACAGTACATAGAATATATTTGGTGACATTTGATATTTTATGTACAATATATAAGATATGTTTGTTGAAATTTGATATTTTATGTACAATATATAATATATATTTGGTGAAATTTGATATTTTATGTACAGTATATAATATATATTTGGTGAAATTTGATAATTTAGGTACAGTATAAAAGATATATTTGGTGAAATTTGATATTTTATGTACAGTATATAATATATATTTGGTGAAATTTGATACTTCACACACAGTATATAATATATATTTGATGAAATTTGAGATTTTATGTACGGTATATGATATATATTTGGTGTACTTTCATATTTTACTTATAGTATATAATATATATTTGGTGTACTTTGATATTTTATGCACAGTATATAATATATGTTGGTGTAGTTTCATACTTTATGTAGAGTATATAGTATATAATTGCTGAAATTTGATATTTTATATACAGTATATAATATGTATTTTGTGTAATCTGATATTATATGTAAAGTACATAATATATATTTGGTGAAATTTTATATTTTATATAAAGTATATAACATATATTTGGTGTAATTTCATATTTTATGTACAGTATATAGTATATATTTGGTGACATTTGATATTTTATGTACAGTATATAATATATATTTGCTGAAATTTGATATTTTATTTACAGTAAATAATATATATTTGGTGAAATTTTATATTTTATCTACAGTGTATAATATCTATTTGGTGTACTTTCATATTTTATGTACAGTATATAGTATATAGTTGGTGACATTAGATATTTTATGTACAGTAGATAATATATATTTGTTGAAATTTGACATTTTATATACAGTATATAATATATATTTGGTGAAATTTTATATTTTACTTACAGTATATAATATATATTTGGTGTATTTTCATATTTTATGTACAGTATATAATATATATATGGTGACATTTGATATTTTATCAACAATATGTAAGATATGTTTGTTGAAATTTGATATTTTATGTACAGTATATAATATATATTTGGTGAAATTTGATATTATAGGTACAGTATATAATATATATTTGGTGAAATTTGATATTTTATGTACGGTATATAATATATATTTGGTGAAATTTGATATTTTATGTACAGTATATAATATATATTTGGTGAAATTTGACATTTTATGTACAGTATATATATATTTGGTGTACTTTAATATTTTATGTACAGTATATAGTATATATTTGGTGAAATTTGATATTTTTTGCACAGTATATAGCAGATATTTGGTGATATTTGATATTATATGTACAGTATATAATATACTTTGGGTTAAATTTGATATTTTGTCTACATTATATAATATATATTTGGTGAAATTTGATATTTTATGTACAGTATATAATATATACTTGGTGAAATTTGATATTTTATATACAGTATTTAATATATATTTGGTGTACTTTCATATTTTATGTACAGTATAAAATATATACTTGATGTACTTTCATATTTTATGTACAGCAAATAATACATATTTGTTGTATTTTGATATTTTATATACAGTATATAATATATATTTGGCGAAATTTGATATTAATTGTACAGTATATAATATATATTTGGTGAAATTTGATATTTTATGTACAGTATGTAAAATATATTTGGTGAAATTTGATATTTTATGTACAGTATATAATATATATTTGGTGTACTTTCATATTTTATGTACAGTATAAAATATATACTTGATGTACTTTCAAGTTTTATGTGCAGTATATAATAAATATTTGGGGTTCCTTCATATTTTATGTACAGTATATAATATATATTTTGTGAAATTTGATATTTCATCTACTGTATATAAGATATCGTTGGTGAAATTTGATATTTTATGTACAGTATATGATATATAATTGGTGTACTTTCATATTTTACTTGCAGTATATAATACCTATTTGGTGTACTTTGATATTTTATGTACAGTGCATAATATATAGGTGTAGTTTCATATTTTATGTACAGTATATGGTATATAATTCCTGAAATTTGATATTATATGTACAGTATATGATATGTATTTGGTGTAATTTGATATTATATGTACAATATATAATATGTATTTGGTGAAATTTTATATTTTATGTACAGTATATAATATATATTTGGTGTACTTTCATATTTTATGTACAGTATATAGTATATATTAGGTGAAATTTGATTTTTTATGTACATTATATAACAGATATTTGGTGAAATGTGATATTATATGTACAGTATATTATGTTTTTGGTGAAATTTGATATTTTATGTACAGTATATAAGATATATTTGGTGAAATTTTATATTTTATAAACAGTATATATTGTATATTTTGTGTACTTTCATATTTTATGTACAGTGTATAGAATATATTTGGTGACATTTGATATTTTATGTACAGTATGTAATATAAATTTGTTGAAATTTGATATTTTATGTACAGTATGTAATATATATTTGGTGTACTTTCATATTTTAAGTACAGTATAAAATATATACTTGATGTAGTTTCATATTTTATGTACAGAAAATAATATATATTTGTTGAAATTTCTTATTTTATGTACAGTATATAATATATATTTGGTGAAATTTGATATTATAGGTACAGTATATAATATATATTTGGTGAAATTTGATATTTTTTGAACTGTATATAATATATATTTGGTGAAATTTCATACTTTATGTACAGTATAAAACATATATTTGGTGAAATTTGATATTTTATGTACAGTATATAATATATATTTGGTGTACTTTCATATTTTATGTGCAGTATAAAATATATACTTGATGTACTTTCATATTTTATGTAAGAAAATAATATATATTTGTTGAAATTTGATATTTTATGTACAGTATATAATTTATATTTGGTGCAATTTTATGTTTTATGTACTCTATATCATATATATTTGGTGTACTTACCAGTTTTATGTACAGTATATAATATATATTTGGTGAAATTTGATATTTTATGTACAGTATATTATATATATTTGGTGAAATTTGATATTTTATATACAGTAAGTAATATATATTTGGTGTACTTTCATATTTTATGTACAGTATAAAATACATACTTGATGTAGTTTCATATTTTATGTACAGTAAATAATACATAATTTTTGAAATTTAATATTTTATGTACAGTATATAGTATATATTTGGTGACATTTGATATTTTATGTACAGTATGTAATATAAATTTGTTGAAATTTGATATTTTATGTACAGTATGTAATATATCTTTGGTGTACTTTCATATTTTATGTAGAGTATAAAATATATACTTGATGTACTTTCAAGTTTTATGGACAGAATACAATATATATTTGGTGTACTTTCATATTTTATATACAGTATATAATATATATTTTGTGAATTTGGATATTTCGTGTACGGTATGTTAGACATAATTGGTGAAATTTGATATTTTCTGTACAGTAGATGATATATAACTTGTGTACTTTCATCTTTTACTTGCAGTATATAATACATATTTGGTGTACTTTGATATTTTATGTACAGTATATAATATATATTTGGTGAAATTTGATATTTTACATACGGTATATAATATATATTTGGTGAAATTTGAGATTTTATGTACAGTATATGATATATATTTGGTGTACTTTCATATTTTACTTACAGTATATAATATATCTTTGGTGTACTTTGATATTTTATGTACAGCATATAATATATATTGGTGTATTTTCATATTTTATGTAGAGTATATAGTATATAATTGCTGAAATTTGATATTTTATGTACAGTATATAATATGTATTTTGTGTAATTTGATATTATATGTACAGTATATAATATATATTTGGTGAAATTTGATATTTTACACACAGTATATAATATATATTTGGTGAAATTTGAGATTTTATGTACGGTATATGATATATATTTGGTGTAATTTCATATTTTACTTACAGTATATAATATATATTTGGTGTACTTTGCTATTTTATGTACAGTATATAATATATATTGGTGTAGTTTCATATTTTATGTAGAGTATATAATACATATTTGGTGAAATTTGGTATTTTATATACAGTATGTAATATATATTTGGTGTACTTTCATATTATATGTACAGTATAAAATATATAATTCTACTTTCATATTTTATGTACAGTAATTAATACATATTTGTTGAAATTTGATATTTTATATACAGTATATAATATATATTTGGTGAAATTTCATATTATATTTACAGTATATAATATATATTTGGTGAAATTTCTTATTTTATGTACAGTATATAATATATATTTGGTGAAATTTGAGATTTTATGTACAGTATGTGATATATATTTGGTGTACTTTCATATTTTACTTACAGTATATAATATATACTTGGTGTACTTTGATATTTTATGTACAGTATATAATATATATTGGTGTAGTTTCATATTTTATGTAGAGTATATAGTATATAATTGCTGAAATTTGATATTTTATATACAGTATATAATATGTATTTTGTGTAATCTGATATTATATGTAAAGTATATAATATATATTTGGTGAAATTTTATATTTTATATACAGTATATAACATATATTTGGTGTAATTTCATATTTTATGTATGGTTTATAGTATATATTTCGTGACATTTGATATTTTATGTACAGTATATAATATATATTTGTTGAAATTTGATATTTTATGTACAGTATATAATATATATTTGCTGAAATTTTATATTTTATGTACAGTGTATAATATATATTTGGTGTACTTTCATATTTTATGTACAGTATATAGTATATATTTGGTGACATTTCATATTTTATGAACAATAGGTAAGATATGTTTGTTGAAATTTGATATTTTATGTACAGTATATAATATATATTGGGTGAAGTTTGATATTATAGGTACAGTATATAATATATATTTGGTGAAATTTGATATTTTATGTACAGTATATAATATATATTTGGTGAAATTTGATATTTTATGTACGGTACATAATATATATTTGGTGTACTTTCATATTTTATGTACAGTATATAGTATATATCTGGTGAAATTTGATATTTTTTGCACAGTATATAGCAGACATTTGGTGAAATTTGATATTATATGTACAGTATATAATATACTTTGGGTTAAATTTGATATTTTGTGTACAGTATATAATATATATTTGGTGAAATTTGATATTTTATGTACAGTATATAATATATATTTGGTGAAATTTGATATTTTATATACAGTATCTAATATATATTTGGTGTACTTTCATATTTTATGTACAGTATAAAATATATACTTGATGTACTTTCATATTTTATGCACAGCAAATAATACATATTTGTTGAAATTTGATATTTTATATACAGTATATAATATATATTTGGCGAAATTTGATATTAATTGTACAGTATATAATATATATTTGGTGAAATTTGATATTTTATGTACAGTATATAAAATATATTTGGTGAAATTTGATATTTTATGTACAGTATATAGTATATATTTGTTGACATTTGATATTTTATGTACGGTATATAATATATATTTGTTGAAATTTGATATTTTATGTAAAGTATATAATATATATTTGGTGAAATTTTATATTTTATGTACACTAGATACTATATATTTGGTGTACTTTCATATTTTATGTACAGTATATAGTATATATTTGGTGACATTTGATATTTTATGTACAATATATAAGATATGTTTGTTGAAATTTGATATTTTATGTACAGTATATAATGTATATTTGGTGAAATTTGATATTTTATGTACAGTATATAATATATATTTGGTGAAATTTGATAATTTAGGTACAGTATAAAAGATATATTTGGTGAAATTTGATATTTTATGTACAGTATATAATATATATTTGGTGAAATTTGATATTTCACCCACAGTATATAATATATATTTGATGAAATTTGAGATTTTATGTACGGTATATGATATATATTTGGTGTACTTTCATATTTTACTTATAGTATATAATATATATTTGGTGTACTTTGATATTTTATGCACAGTATATAATATATATTGGTGTAGTTTCATACTTTATGTAGAGTATATAGTATATAATTGCTGAAATTTGATATTTTATATACAGTATATAATATGTATTTTGTGTAATCTGATATTATATGTAAAGTATATAATATATATTTGGTGAAATTTTATATTTTATATAAAGTATATAACATATATTTGGTGTAATTTCATATTTTATGTACAGTATATAGTATATATTTGGTGACATTTGATATTTTATGTACAGTATATAATATATATTTGCTGAAATTTGATATTTTATTTACAGTAAATAATATATATTTGGTGAAATTTTATATTTTATGTACAGTGTATAATATATATTTGGTGTACTTTCATATTTTATGTACAGTATATAGTCTATAGTTGGTGACATTAGATATTTTATGTACAGTAGGTAATATATATTTGTTGAAATTTGACATTTTATATACAGTATATAATATATATTTGGTGAAATTTTATATTTTACTTACAGTATATAATATATATTTGGTGTATTTTCATATTTTATGTACAGTCTATAATATATATATGGTGACATTTGATATTTTATCAACAATATGTAAGATATGTTTGTTGAAATTTGATATTTTATGTACAGTATATAATATATATTTGGTGAAATTTGATATTATAGGTACAGTATATAATATATATTTGGTGAAATTTGATATTTTATGTACGGTATATAATATATATTTGGTGAAATTTGATATTTTATGTACAGTATATAATATATATTTGGTGAAATTTGACATTTTATGTACAGTATATATATATTTGGTGTACTTTCATATTTTATGTACAGTATATAGTATATATTTGGTGAAATTTGATATTTTTTGCACAGTATATAGCAGATATTTGGTGAAATTTGATATTATATGTACAGTATATAATATACTTTGGGTTAAATTTGATATTTTGTCTACATTATATAATATATATTTGGTGAAATTTGATATTTTATGTACAGTATATAATATATACTTGGTGAAATTTGATATTTTATATACAGTATTTAATATATATTTGGTGTACTTTCATATTTTATGTACGGTATATAATATATATTTGGTGAAATTTGATATTTTATGTACAGTATATAATATATATTTGGTGAAATTTGACATTTTATGTACAGTATATATATATTTGGTGTACTTTCATATTTTATGTACAGTATATAGTATATATTTGGTGAAATTTGATATTTTTTGCACAGTATATAGCAGATATGTGGTGAAATTTGATATTATATGTACAGTATATAATATACTTTGGGTTAAATTTGATATTTTGTCTACATTATATAATATATATTTGGTGAAATTTGATATTTTATGTACAGTATATAATATATACTTGGTGAAATTTGATATTTTATATACAGTATTTAATATATATTTGGTGTACTTTCATATTTTATGTACAGTATAAAATATATACTTGATGTACTTTCATATTTTATGTACAGCAAATAATACATATTTGTTGTATTTTGATATTTTATATACAGTATATAATATATATTTGGCGAAATTTGATATTAATTGTACAGTATATAATATATATTTGGTGAAATTTGATATTTTATGTACAGTATGTAAAATATATTTGGTGAAATTTGATATTTTATGTACAGTATATAATATATATTTGGTGTACTTTCATATTTTATGTACAGTATAAAATATATACTTGATGTACTTTCAAGTTTTATGTGCAGTATATAATAAATATTTGGGGTTCCTTCATATTTTATGTACAGTATATAATATATATTTTGTGAAATTTGATATTTCATCTACTGTATATAAGATATCGTTGGTGAAATTTGATATTTTATATACAGTATATGATATATAATTGGTGTACTTTCATATTTTACTTGCAGTATATAATACCTATTTGGTGTACTTTGATATTTTATGTACAGTGCATAATATATAGGTGTAGTTTCATATTTTATGTACAGTATATGGTATATAATTCCTGAAATTTGATATTATATGTACAGTATATGATATGTATTTGGTGTAATTTGATATTATATGTACAATATATAATATGTATTTGGTGAAATTTTATATTTTATGTACAGTATATAATATATGTTTGGTGTACTTTCATATTTTATGTACAGTATATAGTATATATTAGGTGAAATTTGATTTTTTATGTACATTATATAACAGATATTTGGTGAAATGTGATATTATATGTACAGTATATTATGTTTTTGTTGAAATTTGATATTTTATGTACAGTATATAAGATATATTTGGTGAAATTTTATATTTTATAAACAGTATATATTGTATATTTTGTGTACTTTCATATTTTATGTACAGTGTAGAGAATATATTTGGTGACATTTGATATTTTATGTACAGTATGTAATATAAATTTGTTGAAATTTGATATTTTATGTACAGTATGTAATATATATTTGGTGTACTTTCATATTTTAAGTACAGTATAAAATATATACTTGATGTAGTTTCATATTTTATGTACAGAATATAATATATATTTGTTGAAATTTGTTATTTTATGTACAGTATATAATATATATTTGGTGAAATTTGATATTATAGGTACAGTATATAATATATATTTGGTGAAATTTGATATTTTTTGAACTGTATATAATATATATTTGGTGAAATTTCATACTTTATGTACAGTATAAAACATATATTTGGTGAAATTTGATATTTTATGTACAGTATATAATATATATTTGGTGTGCTTTCATATTTTATGTGCAGTATAAAATATATACTTGATGTACTTTCATATTTTATGTAAGAAAATAATACATATTTGTTGAAATTTGATATTTTATGTACAGTATATAATTTATATTTGGTGCAATTTTATATTTTATGTACTCTATATCATATATATTTGGTGTACTTACCAGTTTTATGTACAGTATATAATATATATTTGGTGAAATTTGATATTATAGGTACAGTATATAATATATATTTGGTGAAATTTGATATTTTACTTACAGTATATAATATATATTTGCTGTATTTTCATATTTTATGTACAGTATATAATATATATTTGGTGACATTTGATATTTTATGAACAATATGTAAGATATGTTTGTTGAAATTTGAAATTTTGTGTACAGTATATAATATATATTTGGTGAAATTTGATGTTATAAGTACAGTATATAATATATATTTGGTGAAATTTGATATTTAATGTACAGTATATAATATATATTTGGTGAAGTTTGATATTTTATGTACAGTTTATAAGATATATTTGGTGAAATTTGATATTTTATATACTATATATATATTTGGTGTACTTTCCTATTTTATGTACAGTATAAAATATATACCTGATGTACTTTCAAGTTTTATGTGCAGTATATAATAAATATTTGGGGTGCTTACTTATTTTATGTACAGTATATAAAACATATTTTGTGAAATTTGATATTTCATCTACTGTATATAAGATATAGTTGGTGAAATTTGATATTTTATCTACAGTATATGATATATAATTGGTGTACTTTCATATTTTACTTGCAGTTTATAACACATATTTGGTGTACTTTCATATTTTATGTACAGTATATAGTATATATTTGTTGACATTTGATATTTTATGTACGGTATATAATATATATTTGTTGAAATTTGATATTTTATGTAAAGTATATAATATATATTTGGTGAAATTTTATATTTTATGTACACTAGATACTATATATTTGGTGTACTTTCATATTTTGTGTACAGTACATAGAATATATTTGGTGACATTTGATATTTTATGTACAATATATAAGATATGTTTGTTGAAATTTGATATTTTATGTACAATATATAATATATATTTGGTGAAATTTGATATTTTATGTACAGTATATAATATATATTTGGTGAAATTTGATAATTTAGGTACAGTATAAAAGATATATTTGGTGAAATTTGATATTTTATGTACAGTATATAATATATATTTGGTGAAATTTGATACTTCACACACAGTATATAATATATATTTGATGAAATTTGAGATTTTATGTACGGTATATGATATATATTTGGTGTACTTTCATATTTTACTTATAGTATATAATATATATTTGGTGTACTTTGATATTTTATGCACAGTATATAATATATGTTGGTGTAGTTTCATACTTTATGTAGAGTATATAGTATATAATTGCTGAAATTTGATATTTTATATACAGTATATAATATGTATTTTGTGTAATCTGATATTATATGTAAAGTACATAATATATATTTGGTGAAATTTTATATTTTATATAAAGTATATAACATATATTTGGTGTAATTTCATATTTTATGTACAGTATATAGTATATATTTGGTGACATTTGATATTTTATGTACAGTATATAATATATATTTGCTGAAATTTGATATTTTATTTACAGTAAATAATATATATTTGGTGAAATTTTATATTTTATCTACAGTGTATAATATCTATTTGGTGTACTTTCATATTTTATGTACAGTATATAGTATATAGTTGGTGACATTAGATATTTTATGTACAGTAGATAATATATATTTGTTGAAATTTGACATTTTATATACAGTATATAATATATATTTGGTGAAATTTTATATTTTACTTACAGTATATAATATATATTTGGTGTATTTTCATATTTTATGTACAGTATATAATATATATATGGTGACATTTGATATTTTATCAACAATATGTAAGATATGTTTGTTGAAATTTGATATTTTATGTACAGTATATAATATATATTTGGTGAAATTTGATATTATAGGTACAGTATATAATATATATTTGGTGAAATTTGATATTTTATGTACGGTATATAATATATATTTGGTGAAATTTGATATTTTATGTACAGTATATAATATATATTTGGTGAAATTTGACATTTTATGTACAGTATATATATATTTGGTGTACTTTAATATTTTATGTACAGTATATAGTATATATTTGGTGAAATTTGATATTTTTTGCACAGTATATAGCAGATATTTGGTGATATTTGATATTATATGTACAGTATATAATATACTTTGGGTTAAATTTGATATTTTGTCTACATTATATAATATATATTTGGTGAAATTTGATATTTTATGTACAGTATATAATATATACTTGGTGAAATTTGATATTTTATATACAGTATTTAATATATATTTGGTGTACTTTCATATTTTATGTACAGTATAAAATATATACTTGATGTACTTTCATATTTTATGTACAGCAAATAATACATATTTGTTGTATTTTGATATTTTATATACAGTATATAATATATATTTGGCGAAATTTGATATTAATTGTACAGTATATAATATATATTTGGTGAAATTTGATATTTTATGTACAGTATGTAAAATATATTTGGTGAAATTTGATATTTTATGTACAGTATATAATATATATTTGGTGTACTTTCATATTTTATGTACAGTATAAAATATATACTTGATGTACTTTCAAGTTTTATGTGCAGTATATAATAAATATTTGGGGTTCCTTCATATTTTATGTACAGTATATAATATATATTTTGTGAAATTTGATATTTCATCTACTGTATATAAGATATCGTTGGTGAAATTTGATATTTTATGTACAGTATATGATATATAATTGGTGTACTTTCATATTTTACTTGCAGTATATAATACCTATTTGGTGTACTTTGATATTTTATGTACAGTGCATAATATATAGGTGTAGTTTCATATTTTATGTACAGTATATGGTATATAATTCCTGAAATTTGATATTATATGTACAGTATATGATATGTATTTGGTGTAATTTGATATTATATGTACAATATATAATATGTATTTGGTGAAATTTTATATTTTATGTACAGTATATAATATATATTTGGTGTACTTTCATATTTTATGTACAGTATATAGTATATATTAGGTGAAATTTGATTTTTTATGTACATTATATAACAGATATTTGGTGAAATGTGATATTATATGTACAGTATATTATGTTTTTGGTGAAATTTGATATTTTATGTACAGTATATAAGATATATTTGGTGAAATTTTATATTTTATAAACAGTATATATTGTATATTTTGTGTACTTTCATATTTTATGTACAGTGTATAGAATATATTTGGTGACATTTGATATTTTATGTACAGTATGTAATATAAATTTGTTGAAATTTGATATTTTATGTACAGTATGTAATATATATTTGGTGTACTTTCATATTTTAAGTACAGTATAAAATATATACTTGATGTAGTTTCATATTTTATGTACAGAAAATAATATATATTTGTTGAAATTTCTTATTTTATGTACAGTATATAATATATATTTGGTGAAATTTGATATTATAGGTACAGTATATAATATATATTTGGTGAAATTTGATATTTTTTGAACTGTATATAATATATATTTGGTGAAATTTCATACTTTATGTACAGTATAAAACATATATTTGGTGAAATTTGATATTTTATGTACAGTATATAATATATATTTGGTGTACTTTCATATTTTATGTGCAGTATAAAATATATACTTGATGTACTTTCATATTTTATGTAAGAAAATAATATATATTTGTTGAAATTTGATATTTTATGTACAGTATATAATTTATATTTGGTGCAATTTTATGTTTTATGTACTCTATATCATATATATTTGGTGTACTTACCAGTTTTATGTACAGTATATAATATATATTTGGTGAAATTTGATATTTTATGTACAGTATATTATATATATTTGGTGAAATTTGATATTTTATATACAGTAAGTAATATATATTTGGTGTACTTTCATATTTTATGTACAGTATAAAATACATACTTGATGTAGTTTCATATTTTATGTACAGTAAATAATACATAATTTTTGAAATTTAATATTTTATGTACAGTATATAGTATATATTTGGTGACATTTGATATTTTATGTACAGTATGTAATATAAATTTGTTGAAATTTGATATTTTATGTACAGTATGTAATATATCTTTGGTGTACTTTCATATTTTATGTAGAGTATAAAATATATACTTGATGTACTTTCAAGTTTTATGGACAGAATACAATATATATTTGGTGTACTTTCATATTTTATATACAGTATATAATATATATTTTGTGAATTTGGATATTTCGTGTACGGTATGTTAGACATAATTGGTGAAATTTGATATTTTCTGTACAGTAGATGATATATAACTTGTGTACTTTCATCTTTTACTTGCAGTATATAATACATATTTGGTGTACTTTGATATTTTATGTACAGTATATAATATATATTTGGTGAAATTTGATATTTTACATACGGTATATAATATATATTTGGTGAAATTTGAGATTTTATGTACAGTATATGATATATATTTGGTGTACTTTCATATTTTACTTACAGTATATAATATATCTTTGGTGTACTTTGATATTTTATGTACAGCATATAATATATATTGGTGTATTTTCATATTTTATGTAGAGTATATAGTATATAATTGCTGAAATTTGATATTTTATGTACAGTATATAATATGTATTTTGTGTAATTTGATATTATATGTACAGTATATAATATATATTTGGTGAAATTTGATATTTTACACACAGTATATAATATATATTTGGTGAAATTTGAGATTTTATGTACGGTATATGATATATATTTGGTGTAATTTCATATTTTACTTACAGTATATAATATATATTTGGTGTACTTTGCTATTTTATGTACAGTATATAATATATATTGGTGTAGTTTCATATTTTATGTAGAGTATATAATACATATTTGGTGAAATTTGGTATTTTATATACAGTATGTAATATATATTTGGTATAGTTTCATATTATATGTACAGTATAAAATATATAATTCTACTTTCATATTTTATGTACAGTAATTAATACATATTTGTTGAAATTTGATATTTTATATACAGTATATAATATATATTTGGTGAAATTTCATATTATATTTACAGTATATAATATATATTTGGTGAAATTTCTTATTTTATGTACAGTATATAATATATATTTGGTGAAATTTGAGATTTTATGTACAGTATGTGATATATATTTGGTGTACTTTCATATTTTACTTACAGTATATAATATATACTTGGTGTACTTTGATATTTTATGTACAGTATATAATATATATTGGTGTAGTTTCATATTTTATGTAGAGTATATAGTATATAATTGCTGAAATTTGATATTTTATATACAGTATATAATATGTATTTTGTGTAATCTGATATTATATGTAAAGTATATAATATATATTTGGTGAAATTTTATATTTTATATACAGTATATAACATATATTTGGTGTAATTTCATATTTTATGTACGGTTTATAGTATATATTTCGTGACATTTGATATTTTATGTACAGTATATAATATATATTTGTTGAAATTTGATATTTTATGTACAGTATATAATATATATTTGCTGAAATTTTATATTTTATGTACAGTGTATAATATATATTTGGTGTACTTTCATATTTTATGTACAGTATATAGTATATATTTGGTGACATTTCATATTTTATGAACAATAGGTAAGATATGTTTGTTGAAATTTGATATTTTATGTACAGTATATAATATATATTGGGTGAAGTTTGATATTATAGGTACAGTATATAATATATATTTGGTGAAATTTGATATTTTATGTACAGTATATAATATATATTTGGTGAAATTTGATATTTTATGTACGGTACATAATATATATTTGGTGTACTTTCATATTTTATGTACAGTATATAGTATATATCTGGTGAAATTTGATATTTTTTGCACAGTATATAGCAGATATTTGGTGAAATTTGATATTATATGTACAGTATATAATATACTTTGGGTTAAATTTGATATTTTGTGTACAGTATATAATATATATTTGGTGAAATTTGATATTTTATGTACAGTATATAATATATATTTGGTGAAATTTGATATTTTATATACAGTATCTAATATATATTTGGTGTACTTTCATATTTTATGTACAGTATAAAATATATACTTGATGTACTTTCATATTTTATGCACAGCAAATAATACATATTTGTTGAAATTTGATATTTTATATACAGTATATAATATATATTTGGCGAAATTTGATATTAATTGTACAGTATATAATATATATTTGGTGAAATTTGATATTTTATGTACAGTATATAAAATATATTTGGTGAAATTTGATATTTTATGTACAGTATATAGTATATATTTGTTGACATTTGATATTTTATGTACGGTATATAATATATATTTGTTGAAATTTGATATTTTATGTAAAGTATATAATATATATTTGGTGAAATTTTATATTTTATGTACACTAGATACTATGTATTTGGTGTACTTTCATATTTTATGTACAGTACATAGTATATATTTGATGACATTTGATATTTTATGTACAATATATAAGATATGTTTGTTGAAAATTGATATTTTATGTACAGTATATAATATATATTTGGTGAAATTTGATATTTTATGTACAGTATATAATATATATTTGGTGAAATTTGATAATTTAGGTACAGTATAAAAGATATATTTGGTGAAATTTGATATTTTATGTACAGTATAGAATATACATTTGGTGAAATTTGATATTTCACCCACAGTATATAATATATATTTGATGAAATTTGAGATTTTATGTACGGTATATGATATATATTTGGTGTACTTTCATATTTTACTTATAGTATATAATATATATTTGGTGTACTTTGATATTTTATGCACAGTATATAATATATATTGGTGTAGTTTCATACTTTATGTAGAGTATATAGTATATAATTGCTGAAATTTGATATTTTATATACAGTATATAATATGTATTTTGTGTAATCTGATATTATATGTAAAGTATATAATATATATTTGGTGAAATTTTATATTTTATATAAAGTATATAACATATATTTGGTGTAATTTCATATTTTATGTACAGTATATAGTATATATTTGGTGACATTTGATATTTTATGTACAGTATATAATATATATTTGCTGAAATTTGATATTTTATTTACAGTAAATAATATATATTTGGTGAAATTTTATATTTTATGTACAGTGTATAATATATATTTGGTGTACTTTCATATTTTATGTACAGTATATAGTATATAGTTGGTGACATTAAATATTTTATGTACAGTAGGTAATATATATTTGTTGAAATTTGACATTTTATATACAGTATATAATATATATTTGGTGAAATTTTATATTTTACTTACAGTATATAATATATATTTGGTGTATTTTCATATTTTATGTACAGTCTATAATATATATATGGTGACATTTGATATTTTATCAACAATATGTAAGATATGTTTGTTGAAATTTGATATTTTATGTACAGTATATAATATATATTTGGTGAAATTTGATATTATAGGTACAGTATATAATATATATTTGGTGAAATTTGATATTTTATGTACGGTATATAATATATATTTGGTGAAATTTGATATTTTATGTACAGTATATAATATATATTTGGTGAAATTTGACATTTTATGTACAGTATATATATATTTGGTGTACTTTCATATTTTATGTACAGTATATAGTATATATTTGGTGAAATTTGATATTTTTTGTACAGTATATAGCAGATATTTGGTGAAATTTGATATTATATGTACAGTATATAATATAATTTGGGTTAAATTTGATATTTTGTCTACATTATATAATATATATTTGGTGAAATTTGATATTTTATGTACAGTATATAATATATACTTGGTGAAATTTGATATTTTATATACAGTATTTAATATATATTTGGTGTACTTTCATATTTTATGTACAGTATAAAATATATTCTTGATGTACTTTCATATTTTATGTACAGCAAATAATACATATTTGTTGTATTTTGATATTTTATATACAGTATATAATATATATTTGGCGAAATTTGATATTAATTGTACAGTATATAATATATATTTGGTGAAATTTGATATTTTATGTACAGTATGTAAAATATATTTGGTGAAATTTGATATTTTATGTACAGTATATAATATATATTTGGTGTACTTTCATATTTTATGTACAGTATAAAATATATACTTGATGTACTTTCAAGTTTTATGTGCAGTATATAATAAATATTTGGGGTTCCTTCATATTTTATGTACAGTATATAATATATATTTTGTGAAATTTGATATTTCATCTACTGTATATAAGATATCGTTGGTGAAATTTGATATTTTATGTACAGTATATGATTTATAATTGGTGTACTTTCATATTTTACTTGCAGTATATAATACCTATTTGGTGTACTTTGATATTTTATGTACAGTGCATAATATATAGGTGTAGTTTCATATTTTATGTACAGTATATGGTATATAATTCCTGAAATTTGATATTATATGTACAGTATATCATATGTATTTGGTGTAATTTGATATTATATGTACAATATATAGTATGTATTTGGTGAAATTTTATATTTTATGTACAGTATATAATATATGTTTGGTGTACTTTCATATTTTATGTACAGTATATAGTATATAGTAGGTGAAATTTGATTTTTTATGTACATTATATAACAGATATTTGGTGAAATGTGATATTATATGTACAGTATATTATGTTTTTGGTGAAATTTGATATTTTATGTACAGTATATAAGATATATTTGGTGAAATTTTATATTTTATAAACAGTATATATTGTATATTTTGTGTACTTTCATATTTTATGTACAGTGTATAGAATATATTTGGTGACATTTGATATTTTATGTACAGTATGTAATATAAATTTGTTGAAATTTGATATTTTATGTACAGTATGTAATATATATTTGGTGTACTTTCATATTTTAAGTACAGTATAAAATATATACTTGATGTAGTTTCATATTTTATGTACAGAAAATAATATATATTTGTTGAAATTTCTTATTTTATGTACAGTATATAATATATATTTGGTGAAATTTGATATTACAGGTACAGTATATAATATATATTTGGTGAAATTTGATATTTTTTGAACTGTATATAATATATATTTGGTGAAATTTCATACTTTATGTACAGTATAAAACATATATTTGGTGAAATTTGATATTTTATGTACAGTATATAATATATATTTGGTGTACTTTCATATTTTATGTGCAGTATAAAATATATACTTGATGTACTTTCATATTTTATGTAAGAAAATAATACATATTTGTTGAAATTTGATATTTTATGTACAGTATATAATTTATATTTGGTGCAATTTTATATTTTATGTACTCTATATCATATATATTTGGTGTACTTACCAGTTTTATGTACAGTATATAATATATATTTGGTGAAATTTGATATTATAGGTACACTATATAATATATATTTGGTGAAATTTGATATTTTACTTACAGTATATAATATATATTTGCTGTATTTTCATATTTTATGTACAGTATATAATATATATTTGGTGACATTTGATATTTTATGAACAATATGTAAGATATGTTTGTTGAAATTTGAAATTTTGTGTACAGTATATAATATATATTTGGTGAAATTTGATGTTATAAGTACAGTATATAATATATATTTGGTGAAATTTGATATTTAATGTACAGTATATAATATATATTTGGTGAAATTTGATATTTTATGTACAGTATATAAGATATATTTGGTGAAATTTGATATTTTATATACTATATATATATTTGGTGTACTTTCCTATTTTATGTACATATATAGTATATATTTGGTGAAATTCGATATTTTTTGCACAGTACATAGTAGATATTTGGTGAAATTTGATATTATATGTACAGTATATAGTATACTTTGGGTTAAATTTGATATTTTGTGTACAGTATATAATATATATTTGGTGAAATTTGATATTTTATGTACAGTATATAATATATATTTGGTGAAATTTGATATTTTATATACAGTATGTAATATATATTTGGTGTACTTTCATATTTTATGTACAGTATAAAATATATACCTGATGTACTTTCAAGTTTTATGTGCAGTATGTAATAAATATTTGGGGTGCTTACTTATTTTATGTACAGTATATAATACATATTTTGTGAAATTTGATATTTCATCTACTGTATATAAGATATAGTTGGTGAAATTTGATATTTTATCTACAGTATATGATATATAATTGGTGTACTTTCATATTTTACTTGCAGTTTATAACACATATTTGGTGTACTTTCATATTTTATGTACAGTATATAGTATATATTTGTTGACATTTGATATTTTATGTACGGTATATAATATATATTTGTTGAAATTTGATATTTTATGTAAAGTATATAATATATATTTGGTGAAATTTTATATTTTATGTACACTAGATACTATATATTTGGTGTACTTTCATATTTTGTGTACAGTACATAGTATATATTTGGTGACATTTGATATTTTATGTACAATATATAAGATATGTTTGTTGAAATTTGATATTTTATGTACAGTATATAATATATATTTGGTGAAATTTGATATTTTATGTACAGTATATAATATATATTTGGTGAAATTTGATAATTTAGGTACAGTATAAAAGATATATTTGGTGAAATTTGATATTTTATGTACAGTATATAATATATATTTGGTGAAATTTGATATTTCACACACAGTATATAATATATATTTGATGAAATTTGAGATTTTATGTACGGTATATGATATATATTTGGTGTACTTTCATATTTTACTTATAGTATATAATATATATTTGGTGTACTTTGATATTTTATGCACAGTATATAATATATATTGGTGTAGTTTCATACTTTATGTAGAGTATATAGTATATAATTGCTGAAATTTGATATTTTATATACAGTATATAATATGTATTTTGTGTAATCTGATATTATATGTAAAGTATATAATATATATTTGGTGAAATTTTATATTTTATATAAAGTATATAACATATATTTGGTGTAATTTCATATTTTATGTACAGTATATAGTATATATTTGGTGACATTTGATATTTTATGTACAGTATATAATATATATTTGCTGAAATTTGATATTATATTTACAGTCAATAATATATATTTGGTGAAATTTTATATTTTATGTACAGTGTATAATATATATTTGGTGTACTTTCATATTTTATGTACAGTATATAGTATATAGCTGGTGACATTAGATATTTTATGTACAGTAGATAATATATATTTGTAGAAATTTGACATTTTATATAGAGTATATAATATATATTTGGTGAAATTTTATATTTTACTTACAGTATATAATATATATTTGGTGTATTTTCATATTTTATGTACAGTATATAATATATATGGTGACATTTGATATTTTATCAACAATATGTAAGATATGTTTGTTGAAATTTGATATTTTATGTACAGTATATAATATATATTTGGTGAAATTTGATATTATAGGTACAGTATATAATATATATTTGGTGAAATTTGATATTTTATGTACGGTATATAATATATATTTGGTGAAATTTGATATTTTATGTACAGTATATAATATATATTTGGTGAAATTTGACATTTTATGTACAGTATATATATATTTGGTGTACTTTCATATTTTATGTACAGTATATAGTATATATTTGGTGAAATTTGATATTTTTTGCACAGTATATAGCAGATATTTGGTGAAATTTGATATTATATGTACAGTATATAATATACTTTGGGTTAAATTTGATATTTTGTCTACATTATATAATATATACCTGGTGAAATTTGATATTTTATGTACAGTATATAATATATACTTGGTGAAATTTGATATTTTATATACAGTATTTAATATATATTTGGTGTACTTTCATATTTTATGTACAGTATAAAATATATACTTGATGTACTTTCATATTTTATGTACAGCAAATAATACATATTTGTTGTATTTTGATATTTTATATACAGTATATATTGTATATTTTGTGAAATTTGATATTAATTGTACAGTATATAATATATATTTGGTGAAATTTGATATTTTATGTACAGTATATAAAATATATTTGGTGAAATTTGATATTTTTTGTACAGTATATAATATATATTTGGTGTACTTTCATATTTTATGTACAGTATAAAATATATACTTGATGTACTTTCAAGTTTTATGTGCAGTATATAATAAATATTTGGGGTTCCTTCATATTTTATGTACAGTATATAATATATATTTTGGGAAATTTGATATTTCATCTACTGTATATAAGATATCGTTATTGAAATTTGATATTTTATGTACAGTATATGATATATAATTGGTGTACTTTCATATTTTACTAGCAGTATATAATACCTATTTGGTGTACTTTGATATTTTATGTACAGTGCATAATATATAGGTGTAGTTTCATATTTTATGTACAGTATATGGTATATAATTCCTGAAATTTGATATTATATGTACAGTATATGATATGTATTTGGTGTAATTTGATATTATATGTACAATATATAATATGTATTTGGTGAAATTTTATATTTTATGTACAGTATATAATATATGTTTGGTGTACTTTCATATTTTATGTACAGTATATAGTATATATTAGGTGAAATTTGATTTTTTATGTACATTATATAACAGATATTTGGTGAAATGTGATATTATATGTACAGTATATTATGTTTTTGGTGAAATTTGATATTTTATGTACAGTATATAAGATATATTTGGTGAAATTTTATATTTTATAAACAGTATATATTGTATATTTTGTTTACTTTCATATTTTATGTACAGTGTATAGAATATATTTGGTGACATTTGATATTTTATGTACAGTATGTAATATAAATTTGTTGAAATTTGATATTTTATGTACAGTATGTAATATATATTTGGTGTACTTTCATATTTTAAGTACAGTATAAAATATATACTTGATGAAGTTTCATATTTTATGTACAGAAAATAATATATATTTGTTGAAATTTCTTATTTTATGTACAGTATATAATATATATTTGGTGAAATTTGATATTATAGGTACAGTATATAATATATATTTGGTGAAATTTGATATTTTTTGAACTGTATATAATATATATTTGGTGAAATTTCATACTTTATGTACAGTATAAAACATATATTTGGTGAAATTTGATATTTTATGTACAGTATATAATATATATTTGGTGTACTTTCATATTTTATGTGCAGTATAAAATATATACTTGATGTACTTTCATATTTTATGTAAGAAAATAATACATATTTGTTGAAATTTGATATTTTATGTACGGCATATAATTTATATTTGGTGCAATTTTATGTTTTATGTACTCTATATCATATATATTTGGTGTACTTACCAGTTTTATGTACAGTATATAATATATATTTGGTGAAATTTGATATTTTATGTACAGTATATTATATATATTTGGTGAAATTTGATATTTTATATACAGTAAGTAATATATATTTGGTGTACTTTCATATTTTATGTACAGTATAAAATACATACTTGATGTAGTTTCATATTTTATGTACAGTAAATAATACATATTTTTTGAAATTTAATATTTTATGTACAGTATATAGTATATATTTGGTGACATTTGATATTTTATGTACAGTATGTAATATAAATTTGTTGAAATTTGATATTTTATGTACAGTATGTAATATATCTTTGGTGTACTTTCATATTTTATGTAGAGTATAAAATATATACTTGATGTACTTTCAAGTTTTATGGACAGGATACAATATATATTTGGTGTACTTTCATATTTTATATACAGTATATAATATATATTTTGTGAATTTGGATATTTCATGTACTGTATGTTAGACATACTTGGTGAAATTTGATATTTTCTGTACAGTAGATGATATATAACTTGTGTACTTTCATCTTTTACTTGCAGTATATAATACATATTTGGTGTACTTTGATATTTTATGTACAGTATATAATATATATTTGGTGAAATTTGATATTTTACATACGGTATATAATATATATTTGGTGAAATTTGAGATTTTATGTACAGTATATGATATATATTTGGTGTACTTTCATATTTTACTTACAGTATATAATATATCTTTGGTGTACTTTGATATTTTATGTACAGCATATAATATATATTGGTGTATTTTCATATTTTATGTAGAGTATATAGTATATAATTGCTGAAATTTGATATTTTATGTACAGTATATAATATGTATTTTGTGTAATTTGATATTATATGTACAGTATATAATATATATTTGGTGAAATTTGATATTTTACACACAGTATATAATATATATTTGGTGAAATTTGAGATTTTATGTACGGTATATGATATATATTTGGTGTAATTTCATATTTTACTTACAGTATATAATATATATTTGGTGTACTTTGCTATTTTATGTACAGTATATAATATATATTGGTGTAGTTTCATATTTTATGTAGAGTATATAATACATATTTGGTGAAATTTGGTATTTTATATACAGTATGTAATATATATTTGGTGTACTTTCATATTATATGTACAGTATAAAATATATAATTCTACTTTCATATTTTATGTACAGTAATTAATACATATTTGTTGAAATTTGATATTTTATATACAGTATATAATATATATTTGGTGAAATTTCATATTATATTTACAGTATATAATATATATTTGGTGAAATTTCTTATTTTATGTACAGTATATAATATATATTTGGTGAAATTTGAGATTTTATGTACAGTATGTGATATATATTTGGTGTACTTTCATATTTTACTTACAGTATATAATATATACTTGGTGTACTTTGATATTTTATGTACAGTATATAATATATATTGGTGTAGTTTCATATTTTATGTAGAGTATATAGTATATAATTGCTGAAATTTGATATTTTATATACAGTATATAATATGTATTTTGTGTAATCTGATATTATATGTAAAGTATATAATATATATTTGGTGAAATTTTATATTTTATATACAGTATATAACATATATTTGGTGTAATTTCATATTTTATGTACGGTTTATAGTATATATTTCGTGACATTTGATATTTTATGTACAGTATATAATATATATTTGTTGAAATTTGATATTTTATGTACAGTATATAATATATATTTGCTGAAATTTTATATTTTATGTACAGTGTATAATATATATTTGGTGTACTTTCATATTTTATGTACAGTATATAGTATATATTTGGTGACATTTCATATTTTATGAACAATAGGTAAGATATGTTTGTTGAAATTTGATATTTTATGGACAGTATATAATATATATTGGGTGAAGTTTGATATTATAGGTACAGTATATAATATATATTTGGTGAAATTTGATATTTTATGTACAGTATATAATATGTATTTGGTGAAATTTGACATTTTATGTACGGTACATAATATATATTTGGTGTACTTTCATATTTTATGTACAGTATATAGTATATATCTGGTGAAATTTGATATTTTTTGCACAGTATATAGCAGATATTTGGTGAAATTTGATATTATATGTACAGTATATAATATACTTTGGGTTAAATTTGATATTTTGTGTACAGTATATAATATATATTTGGTGAAATTTGATATTTTATGTACAGTATATAATATATACTTGGTGAAATTTGATATTTTATATACAGTATTTAATATATATTTGGTGTACTTTCATATTTTAAGTACAGTACAAAATATATACTTGATGTACTTTCATATTTTATGTACAGCAAATAATACATATTTGTTGAAATTTGATATTTTATATACAGTATATAATATATATTTGGCGAAATTTGATATTAATTGTACAGTATATAATATATATTTGTTGAAATTTGATATTTTATGTACAGTATATAAAATATATTTGGTGAAATTTGATATTTTATGTACAGTATATAATATATATTTGGTGTACTTTCATATTTTATGTACAGTATAAAATATATACCTGATGTACTTTCAAGTTTTATGTGCAGTATATAATAAATATTTGGGGTGCTTACTTATTTTATGTACAGTATATAATACATATTTTGTGAAATTTGATATTTCATCTACTGTATATAAGATATAGTTGGTGAAATTTGATATTTTATCTACAGTATATGATATATAATTGGTGTACTTCCATATTTTACTTGCAGTTTATAACACATATTTGGTGTACTTTCATATTTTATGTACAGTATATAGTATATATTTGTTGACATTTGATATTTTATGTACGGTATATAATATATATTTGTTGAAATTTGATATTTTATGTAAAGTATATAATATATATTTGGTGAAATTTTATATTTTATGTACACTAGATACTATATATTTGGTGTACTTTCATATTTTATGTACAGTACATAGTATATATTTGGTGACATTTGATATTTTATGTACAATATATAAGATATGTTTGTTGAAATTTGATATTTTATGTACAGTATATAATATATATTTGGTGAAATTTGATATTTTATGTACAGTATATAATATATATTTGGTGAAATTTGATAATTTAGGTACAGTATAAAAGATATATTTGTTGAAATTTGATATTTTATGTACAGTATATAATATATATTTGGTGAAATTTGATATTTCACCCACAGTATATAATATATATTTGATGAAATTTGAGATTTTATGTACGGTATATGATATATATTTGGTGTACTTTCATATTTTACTTATAGTATATAATATATATTTGGTGTACTTTGATATTTTATGCACAGTATGTAATATATATTGGTGTAGTTTCATACTTTATGTAGAGTATATAGTATATAATTGCTGAAATTTGATATTTTATATACAGTATATAATATGTATTTTGTGTAATCTGATATTATATGTAAAGTATATAATATATATTTGGTGAAATTTTATATTTTATATAAAGTATATAACATATATTTGGTGTAATTTCATATTTTATGTACAGTATATAGTATATATTTGGTGACATTTGATATTTTATGTACAGTATGTAATATATATTTGCTGAAATTTGATATTTTATTTACAGTAAATAATATATATTTGGTGAAATTTTATATTTTATGAACAGTGTATAATATATATTTGGTGTACTTTCATATTTTATGTACAGTATATAGTATATAGTTGGTGACATTAAATATTTTATGTACAGTAGATAATATATATTTGTTGAAATTTGACATTTTATATACAGTATATAATATATATTTGGTGAAATTTTATATTTTACTTACAGTATATAATATATATTTGGTGTATTTTCATATTTTATGTACAGTATAAAATATATATATGGTGACATTTGATATTTTATCAACAATATGTAAGATATGTTTGTTGAAATTTGATATTTTATGTACAGTATATAATATATATTTGGTGAAATTTATTATAGGTACAGTATATAATATATATTTGGTGAAATTTGATATTTTATGTACGGTATATAATATATATTTGGTGAAATTTGATATTTTATGTACAGTATATAATATATATTTGGTGAAATTTGACATTTTATGTACAGTATATATATATTTGGTGTACTTTCATATTTTATGTACAGTATATAGTATATATTTCGTGAAATTTGATATTTTTTGCACAGTATATAGCAGATATTTGGTGAAATTTGATATTATATGTACAGTATATAATATACTTTGGGTTAAATTTGATATTTTGTCTACATTATATAATATATATTTGGTGAAATTTGATATTTTATGTACAGTATATAATATATACTTGGTGAAATTTGATATTTTACATACAGTATTTAATATATATTTGGTGTACTTTCATATTTTATGTACAGTATAAAATATATTCTTGATGTACTTTCATATTTTATGTACAGCAAATAATACATATTTGTTGTATTTTGATATTTTATATACAGTATATAATATATATTTGGCGAAATTTGATATTAATTGTACAGTATATAATATATATTTGGTGAAATTTGATATTTTATGTGCAGTATATAAAATATATTTGGTGAAATTTGATATTTTATGTACAGTATATAATATATATTTGGTGTACTTTCATATTTTATGTACAGTATAAAATATATACTTGATGTACTTTCAAGTTTTATGTGCAGTATATAATAAATATTTGGGGTTCCTTCATATTTTATGTACAGTATATAATATATATTTTGTGAAATTTAATATTTCATCTACTGTATATAAGATATCGTTGGTGAAATTTGATATTTTATGTACAGTATATGATATATAATTGGTGTACTCTCATATTTTACTTGCAGTATATAATACCTATTTGGTGTACTTTGATATTTTATGTACAGTGCATAATATATAGGTGTAGTTTCATATTTTATGTACAGTATATGGTATATAATTCCTGAAATTTGATATTATATGTACAGTATATGATATGTATTTGGTGTAATTTGATATTATATGTACAATATATAATATGTATTTGGTGAAATTTTATATTTTATGTACAGTATATAATATATATTTGGTGTACTTTCATATTTTATGTACAGTATATAGTATATATTAGGTGAAATTTGATTTTTTATGTACATTATATAACAGATATTTGGTGAAATGTGATATTATATGTACAGTATATTATGTTTTTGGTGAAATTTGATATTTTATGTACAGTATATAAGATATATTTGGTGAAATTTTATATTTTATAAACAGTATATATTGTATATTTTGTGTACTTTCATATTTTATGTACAGTGTATAGAATATATTTGGTGACATTTGATATTTTATGTACACTATGTAATATAAATTTGTTGAAATTTGATATTTTATGTACAGTATGTAATATATATTTGGTGTACTTTCATATTTTACTTACAGTATATAATATATATTTGGTGTACTTTGCTATTTTATGTACAGTATATACTATATATTGGTGTAGTTTCATATTTTATGTAGAGTATATAATACATATTTGGTGAAATTTGGTATTTTATATACAGTATGTAATATATATTTGGTGTACTTTCATATTATATGTACAGTATAAAATATATAATTCTTTCATATTTTATGTACAGTAATTAATACATATTTGTTGAAATTTGATATTTTATATACAGTATATACTATATATTTGGTGAAATTTCATATTATATTTACAGTATATAATATATATTTGGTGAAATTTCTTATTTTATGTACAGTATATAATATATATTTGGTGAAATTTTAGATTTTATGTACAGTATGTGATATATATTTGGTGTACTTTCATATTTTACTTACAGTATATAATATATACTTGGTGTACTTTGATATTTTATGTACAGTATATAATATATATTGGTGTAGTTTCATATTTTATGTAGAGTATATAGTATATAATTGCTGAAATTTGATATTTTATATACAGTATATAATATGTATTTTGTGTAATCTGATATTATATGTAAAGTATATAATATATATTTGGTGAAATTTTATATTTTATATACAGTATATAACATATATTTGGTGTAATTTCATATTTTATGTACGGTTTATAGTATATATTTCGTGACATTTGATATTTTATGTACAGTATATAATATATATTTGTTGAAATTTGATATTTTATGTACAGTATATAATATATATTTGCTGAAATTTTATATTTTATGTACAGTGTATAATATATATTTGGTGTACTTTCATATTTTATGTACAGTATATAGTATATATTTGGTGACATTTCATATTTTATGAACAATAGGTAAGATATGTTTGTTGAAATTTGATATTTTATGGACAGTATATAATATATATTTGGTGAAGTTTGATATTATAGGTACTGTATATAATATATATTTGGTGAAATTTGATATTTTATGTACAGTATATAATATATATTTGGTGAAATTTGATATTTTATGTACGGTACATAATATATATTTGGTGTACTTTCATATTTTATGTACAGTATATAGTATATATCTGGTGAAATTTGATATTTTTTGCACAGTATATAGCAGATATTTGGTGAAATTTGATATTATATGTACAGTATATAATATGCTTTGGGTTAAATTTGATATTTTGTGTACAGTATATAATATATATTTGGTGAAATTTGATATTTTATGTACAGTATATAATATATATTTGGTGAAATTTGATATTTTATATACAGTATCTAATATATATTTGGTGTACTTTCATATTTTATGTACAGTATAAAATATATACTTGATGTACTTTCATATTTTATGTACAGCAAATAATACATATTTGTTGAAATTTGATATTTTATATACAGTATATAATATATATTTGGCGAAATTTGATATTAATTGTACAGTATATAATATATATTTGGTGAAATTTGATATTTTATGTACAGTATATAAAATATATCTGGTGAAATTTGATATTTTATGTACAGTATATAATATATATTTGGTGTCCTTTCATATTTTATGTACAGTATAAAATATATACCTGATGTACTTTCAAGTTTTATGTGCAGTATATAATAAATATTTGGGGTGCTTACTTATTTTATGTACAGTATATAATACATATTTTGTGAAATTTGATATTTCATCTACTGTATATAAGATATAGTTGGTGAAATTTGATATTTTATCTACAGTATATGATATATAATTGGTGTACTTTCATATTTTACTTGCAGTTTATAACACATATTTGGTGTACTTTCATATTTTATGTACAGTATATAGTATATATTTGTTGACATTTGATATTTTATTTACGGTATATAATATATATTTGTTGAAATTTGATATTTTATGTAAAGTATATAATATATATTTGGTGAAATTTTATATTTTATGTACACTAGATACTATATATTTGGTGTACTTTCATATTTTATGTACAGTATATAGTATATATTTGGTGACATTTGATATTTTATGTACAATATATAAGATATGTTTGTTGAAATTTGATATTTTATGTACAGTATATAATATATATTTGGTGAAATTTGATATTTTATGTACAGTATATAATATATATTTGGTGAAATTTGTTAATTTAGGTACAGTATAAAAGATATATTTGTTGAAATTTGATATTTTATGTACAGTATATAATATATATTTGGTGAAATTTGATATTTCACCCACAGTATATAATATATATTTGATGAAATTTGAGATTTTATGTACGGTATATGATATATATTTGGTGTACTTTCATATTTTACTTATAGTATATAATATATATTTGGTGTACTTTGATATTTTATGCACAGTATGTAATATATATTGGTGTAGTTTCATACTTTATGTAGAGTATATAGTATATAATTGCTGAAATTTGATATTTTATATACAGTATATAATATGTATTTTGTGTAATCTGATATTATATGTAAAGTATATAATATATATTTGGTGAAATTTTATATTTTATATAAAGTATATAACATATATTTGGTGTAATTTCATATTTTATGTACAGTATATAGTATATATTTGGTGACATTTGATATTTTATGTACAGTATATAATATATATTTGCTGAAATTTGATATTTTATTTACAGTAAATAATATATATTTGGTGAAATTTTATATTTTATGAACAGTGTATAATATATATTTGGTGTACTTTCATATTTTATGTACAGTATATAGTATATAGTTGGTGACATTAAATATTTTATGTACAGTAGATAATATATATTTGTTGAAATTTGACATTTTATATACAGTATATAATATATATTTGGTGAAATTTTATATTTTACTTACAGTATATAATATATATTTGGTGTATTTTCATATTTTATGTACAGTATATAATATATATATGGTGACATTTGATATTTTATCAACAATATGTAAGATATGTTTGTTGAAATTTGATATTTTATGTACAGTATATAATATATATTTGGTGGAATTTATTATAGGTACAGTATATAATATATATTTGGTGAAATTTGATATTTTATGTACGGTATATAATATATATTTGGTGAAATTTGATATTTTATGTATAGTATATAATATATATTTGGTGAAATTTGACATTTTATGTACAGTATATATATATTTGGTGTACTTTCATATTTTATGTACAGTATATAGTATATATTTGGTGAAATTTGATAATTTTTGCACGGTATATAGCAGATATTTGGTGAAATTTGATATTATATGTACAGTATATAATATACTTTGGGTTAAATTTGATATTTTGTCTACATTATATAATATATATTTGGTGAAATTTGATATTTTATGTACAGTATATAATATATACTTGGTGAAATTTGATATTTTATATACAGTATTTAATATATATTTGGTGTACTTTCATATTTTATGTACAGTATAAAATATATTCTTGATGTACTTTCATATTTTATGTACAGCAAATAATACATATTTGTTGTATTTTGATATTTTATATACAGTATATAATATATATTTGGCGAAATTTGATATTAATTGTACAGTATATAATATATATTTGGTGAAATTTGATATTTTATGTGCAGTATATAAAATATATTTGGTGAAATTTGATATTTTATGTACAGTATATAATGTATATTTGGTGTACTTTCATATTTTATGTACAGTATAAAATATATACTTGATGTACTTTCAAGTTTTATGTGCAGTATATAATAAATATTTGGGGTTCCTTCATATTTTATGTACAGTATATAATATATATTTTGTGAAATTTGATATTTCATCTACTGTATATAAGATATCGTTGGTGAAATTTGATATTTTATGTACAGTATATGATATATAATTGGTGTACTTTCATATTTTACTTGCAGTATATAATACCTATTTGGTGTACTTTGATATTTTATGTACAGTGCATAATATATAGGTGTAGTTTCATATTTTATGTACAGTATATGGTATATAATTCCTGAAATTTGATATTATATGTACAGTATATGATATTTATTTGGTGTAATTTGATATTATATGTACAATATATAATATGTATTTGGTGAAATTTTATATTTTATGTACAGTATATAATATATATTTGGTGTACTTTCATATTTTATGTACAGTATATAGTATATATTAGGTGAAATTTGATTTTTTATGTACATTATATAACAGATATTTGGTGAAATGTGATATTATATGTACAGTATATTATGTTTTTGGTGAAATTTGATATTTTATGTACAGTATATAAGATATATTTGGTGAAATTTTATATTTTATAAACAGTATATATTGTATATTTTGTGTACTTTCATATTTTATGTACAGTGTATAGAATATATTTGGTGACATTTGATATTTTATGTACAGTATGTAATATAAATTTGTTGAAATTTGATATTTTATGTACAGTATGTAACATATATTTGGTGTATTTTCATATTTTAAGTACAGTATAAAGTATATACTTCATGTAGTTTCATATTTTATGTACAGAAAATAATATATATTTGTTGAAATTTGTTATTTTATGTACAGTATATAATATATATTTGGTGAAATTTGATATTATAGGTACAGTATATAATATATATTTGGTGAAATTTGATATTTTTTGAACTGTATATAATATATATTTGGTGAAATTTCATACTTTATGTACAGTATAAAACATATATTTGGTGAAATTTGATATTTTATGTACAGTATATAATATATATTTGGTGTACTTTCATATTTTATGTGCAGTATAAAATATATACTTGATGTACTTTCATATTTTATGTAAGAAAATAATACATATTTGTTGAAATTTGATATTTTATGTACAGTATATAATTTATATTTGGTGCAATTTTATATTTTATGTACTCTATATCATATATATTTGGTGTACTTACCAGTTTTATGTACAGTATATAATATATATTTGGTGAAATTTGATATTATAGGTACAGTATATAATATATATTTGGTGAAATTTGATATTTTACTTACAGTATATAATATATATTTGCTGTATTTTCATATTTTATGTACAGTATATAATATATATTTGGTGACATTTGATATTTTATGAACAATATGTAAGATATGTTTGTTGAAATTTGAAATTTTGTGTACAGTATATAATATATTTTTGGTGAAATTTGATGTTATAAGTACAGTATGTAATATATATTTGGTGAAATTTGATATTTAATGTACAGTATATAATATATATTTGGTGAAATTTGATATTTTATGTACAGTATATAAGATATATTTGGTGAAATTTGATATTTTATGTACAGTATATAAGATATATTTGGTGAAATTTGATATTTTATATACTATATATATATTTGGTGTACTTTCCTATTTTATGTACATATATAGTATATATTTGGTGAAATTCGATATTTTTTGCACAGTACATAGTAGATATTTGGTGAAATTTGATATTATATGTACAGTATATAGTATACTTTGGGTTAAATTTGATATTTTGTGTACAGTATATAATATGTATTTGGTGAAATTTGATATTTTATGTACAGTATATAATATATATTTCGTGAAATTTGATATTTTATATACAGTATGTAATATATATTTGGTGTACTTTCTTATTTTATGTACAGTATAAAATATATACCTGATGTACTTTCAAGTTTTATGTGCAGTATATAATAAATATTTGGGGTGCTTACTTATTTTATGTACAGTATATAATACATATTTTGTGAAATTTGATATTTCATCTACTGTATATAAGATATAGTTGGTGAAATATGATATTTTATCTACAGTATATGATATATAATTGGTGTACTTTCATATTTTACTTGTAGTATATAATACCTATTTGGTGTACTTTGATATTTTATGTACAGTGCATAATATATAGGTGTAGTTTCATATTTTATGTACAGTATATGGTATATAATTCCTGAAATTTGATATTATATGTACAGTATATGATATGTATTTGGTGTAATTTGATATTATATGTACAATATATAATATGTATTTGGTGAAATTTTATATTTTATGTACAGTATATAATATATGTTTGGTGTACTTTCATATTTTATGTACAGTATATAGTATATATTAGGTGAAATTTGATTTTTTATGTACATTATATAACAGATATTTGGTGAAATGTGATATTATATGTACAGTATATTATGTTTTTGGTGAAATTTGATATTTTATGTACAGTATATAAGATATATTTGGTGAAATTTTATATTTTATAAACAGTATATATTGTATATTTTGTGTACTTTCATATTTTATGTACAGTGTATAGAATATATTTGGTGACATTTGATATTTTATGTACAGTATGTAATATAAATTTGTTGAAATTTGATATTTTATGTACAGTATGTAATATATATTTGGTGTACTTTCATATTTTAAGTACAGTATAAAATATATACTTGATGTAGTTTCATATTTTATGTACAGAAAATAATATATATTTGTTGAAATTTCTTATTTTATGTACAGTATATAATATATATTTGGTGAAATTTGATATTATAGGTACAGTATATAATATATATTTGGTGAAATTTGATATTTTTTGAACTGTATATAATATATATTTGGTGAAATTTCATACTTTATGTACAGTATAAAACATATATTTGGTGAAATTTGATATTTTATGTACAGTATATAATATATATTTGGTGTACTTTCATATTTTATGTGCAGTATAAAATATATACTTGATGTACTTTCATATTTTATGTAAGAAAATAATACATGTTTGTTGAAATTTGATATTTTATGTACAGAATATAATTTATATTTGGTGCAATTTTCTGTTTTATGTACTCTATATCATATATATTTGGTGTACTTACCAGTTTTATGTACAGTATATAATATATATTTGGTGAAATTTGATATTTTATGTACAGTATATTATATATATTTGGTGAAATTTGATATTTTATATACAGTAAGTAATATATATTTGGTGTACTTTCATATTTTATGTACAGTATAAAATACATACTTGATGTAGTTTCATATTTTATGTACAGTAAATAATACATATTTTTTGAAATTTAATATTTTATGTACAGTATATAGTATATATTTGGTGACATTTGATATTTTATGTACAGTATGTAATATTAATTTGTTGAAATTTGATATTTTATGTACAGTATGTAATATATCTTTGGTGTACTTTCATATTTTATGTAGAGTATAAAATATATACTTGATGTACTTTCAAGTTTTATGGACAGAATACAATATATATTTGGTGTACTTTCATATTTTATATACAGTATATAATATATATTTTGTGAATTTGGATATTTCATGTACTGTATGTTAGAAATAATTGGTGAAATTTGATATTTTCTGTACAGTAGATGATATATAACTTTTGTACTTTCATCTTTTACTTGCAGTATATAATACATATTTGGTGTACTTTGATATTTTATGTACAGTATATAATATATATTTGGTGAAATTTGATATTTTACATACGGTATATAATATATATTTGGTGAAATTTGAGATTTTATGTACAGTATATGATATATATTTGGTGTACTTTCATATTTTACTTACAGTATATAATATATCTTTGGTGTACTTTGATATTTTATGTACAGCATATAATATATATTGGTGTATTTTCATATTTTATGTAGAGTATATAGTATATAATTGCTGAAATTTGATATTTTATGTACAGTATATAATATGTATTTTGTGTAATTTGATATTATATGTACAGTATATAATATATATTTGGTGAAATTTGATATTTTACACACAGTATATAATATATATTTGGTGAAATTTGAGATTTTATGTACGGTATATGATATATATTTGGTGTAATTTCATATTTTACTTACAGTATATAATATATATTTGGTGTACTTTGCTATTTTATGTACAGTATATAATATATATTGGTGTAGTTTCATATTTTATGTAGAGTATATAATACATATTTGGTGAAATTTGGTATTTTATATACAGTATGTAATATATATTTGGTGTACTTTCATATTATATGTACAGTATAAAATATATAATTCTACTTTCATATTTTATGTACAGTAATTAATACATATTTGTTGAAATTTGATATTTTATATACAGTATATAATATATATTTGGTGAAATTTCATATTATATTTACAGTATATAATATATATTTGGTGAAATTTCTTATTTTATGTACAGTATATAATATATATTTGGTGAAATTTGAGATTTTATGTACAGTATGTGATATATATTTGGTGTACTTTCATATTTTACTTACAGTATATAATATATACTTGGTGTACTTTGATATTTTATGTACAGTATATAATATATATTGGTGTAGTTTCATATTTTATGTAGAGTATATAGTATATAATTGCTGAAATTTGATATTTTATATACAGTATATAATATGTATTTTGTGTAATCTGATATTATATGTAAAGTATATAATATATATTTGGTGAAATTTTATATTTTATATACAGTATATAACATATATTTGGTGTAATTTCATATTTTATGTACGGTTTATAGTATATATTTCGTGACATTTGATATTTTATGTACAGTATATAATATATATTTGTTGAAATTTGATATTTTATGTACAGTATATAATATATATTTGCTGAAATTTTATATTTTATGTACAGTGTATAATATATATTTGGTGTACTTTCATATTTTATGTACAGTATATAGTATATATTTGGTGACATTTCATATTTTATGAACAATAGGTAAGATATGTTTGTTGAAATTTGATATTTTATGGACAGTATATAATATATATTGGGTGAAGTTTGATATTATAGGTACAGTATATAATATATATTTGGTGAAATTTGATATTTTATGTACAGTATATAATATATATTTGGTGAAATTTGATATTTTATGTACGGTACATAATATATATTTGGTGTACTTTCATATTTTATGTACAGTATATAGTATATATCTGGTGAAATTTGATATTTTTTGCACAGTATATAGCAGATATTTGGTGAAATTTGATATTATATGTACAGTATATAATATACTTTGGGTTAAATTTGATATTTTGTGTACAGTATATAATATATATTTGGTGAAATTTGATATTTTATGTACAGTATTTAATATATATTTGGTGAAATTTGATATTTTATATACAGTATCTAATATATATTTGGTGTACTTTCATATTTTATGTACAGTATAAAATATATACTTGATGTACTTTCATATTTTATGTACAGCAAATAATACATATTTGTTGAAATTTGATATTTTATATACAGTATATAATATATATTTGGCGAAATTTGATATTAATTGTACAGTATATAATATATATTTGGTGAAATTTGATATTTTATGTACAGTATATAAAATATATTTGGTGAAATTTGATATTTTATGTACAGTATATAATATATATTTGGTGTACTTTCATATTTTATGTACAGTATAAAATTTATACCTGATGTACTTTCAAGTTTTATGTGCAGTATATAATAAATATTTGGGGTGCTTACTTATTTTATGTACAGTATATAATACATATTTTGTGAAATTTGATATTTCATCTACTGTATATAAGATATAGTTGGTGAAATTTGATATTTTATCTACAGTATATGATATATAATTGGTGTACTTTCATATTTTACTTGCAGTTTATAACACATATTTGGTGTACCTTCATATTTTATTTACAGTATATAGTATATATTTGTTGACATTTGATATTTTATGTACGGTATATAATATATATTTGTTGAAATTTGATATTTTATGTAAAGTATATAATATATATTTGGTGAAATTTTATATTTTATGTACACTAGATACTATATATTTGGTGTACTTTCATATTTTATGTACAGTATATAGTATATATTTGGTGACATTTGATATTTTATGTACAATATATAAGATATGTTTGTTGAAATTTGATATTTTATGTACAGTATATATTATATATTTGGTGAAATTTGATATTTTATGTACAGTATATAATATATATTTGGTGAAATTTGATAATTTAGGTACAGTATAAAAGATATATTTGGTGAAATTTGATATTTTATGTACAGTATATAATATATATTTGGTGAAATTTGATATTTCACCCACAGTATATAATATATATTTGATGAAATTTGAGATTTTATGTACGGTATATGATATATATTTGGTGTACTTTCATATTTTACTTATAGTATATAATATATATTTGGTGTACTTTGATATTTTATGCACAGTATATAATATATAGGTGTAGTTTCATACTTTATGTAGAGTATATAGTATATAATTGCTGAAATTTGATATTTTATATACAGTATAGAATATGTATTTTGTGTAATCTGATATTATATGTAAAGTATATAATATATATTTGGTGAAATTTTATATTTTATATAAAGTATATAACATATATTTGGTGTAATTTCATATTTTATGTACAGTATATAGTATATATTTGGTGACATTTGATATTTTATGTACAGTATATAATATATATTTGCTGAAATTTGATATTTTATTTACAGTAAATAATATATATTTGGTGAAATTTTATATTTTATGTACAGTGTATAATATATATTTGGTGTACTTTCATATTTTATGTACAGTATATAGTATATAGTTGGTGACATTAAATATTTTATGTACAGTAGATAATATATATTTGTTGAAATTTGACATTTTATATACAGTATATAATATATATTTGGTGAAATTTTATATTTTACTTACAGTATATAATATATATTTGGTGTATTTTCATATTTTATGTACAGTATAAAATATATATATGGTGACATTTGATATTTTATCAACAATATGTAAGATATGTTTGTTGAAATTTGATATTTTATGTACAGTATATAATATATATTTGGTGAAATTTGATATTATAGGTACAGTATATAATATATATTTGGTGAAATTTGATATTTTATGTACGGTATATAATATATATTTGGTGAAATTTGATATTTTATGTACAGTATATAATATATATTTGGTGAAATTTGACATTTTACGTACAGTATATATATATTTGGTGTACTTTCATATTTTATGTACAGTATATAGTATATATTTGGTGAAATTTGATATTTTTTGCACAGTATATAGCAGATATTTGGTGAAATTTGATATTATATGTACAGTATATAATATACTTTGGGTTAAATTTGATATTTTGTCTACATTATATAATATATATTTGGTGAAATTTGATATTTTATGTACAGTATATAATATATACTTGGTGAAATTTGATATTTTATATACAGTATTTAATATATATTTGGTGTACTTTCATATTTTATGTACAGTATAAAATATATTCTTGATGTACTTTCATATTTTATGTACAGCAAATAATACATATTTGTTGTATTTTGATATTTTATATACAGTATATAATATATATTTGGCGAAATTTGATATTAATTGTACAGTATATAATATATATTTGGTGAAATTTGATATTTTATGTGCAGTATATAAAATATATTTGGTGAAATTTGATATTTTATGTACAGTATATAATATATATTTGGTGTACTTTCATATTTTATGTACAGTATAAAATATATACTTGATGTACTTTCAAGTTTTATGTGCAGTATATAATAAATATTTGGGGTTCCTTCATATTTTATGTACAGTATATAATATATATTTTGTGAAATTTAATATTTCATCTACTGTATATAAGATATCGTTGGTGAAATTTGATATTTTATGTACAGTATATGATATATAATTGGTGTACTTTCATATTTTACTTGCAGTATATAATACCTATTTGGTGTACTTTGATATTTTATGTACAGTGCATAATATATACGTGTAGTTTCATATTTTATGTACAGTATATGGTATATAATTCCTGAAATTTGATATTATATGTACAGTATATGATATGTATTTGGTGTAATTTGATATTATATGTACAATATATAATATGTATTTGGTGAAATTTTATATTTTATGTACAGTATATAATATATGTTTGGTGTACTTTCATATTTTATGTACAGTATATAGTATATATTAGGTGAAATTTGATTTTTTATGTACATTATATAACAGATATTTGGTGAAATGTGATATTATATGTACAGTATATTATGTTTTTGGTGAAATTTGATATTTTATGTACAGTATATAAGATATATTTGGTGAAATTTTATATTTTATAAACAGTATATATTGTATATTTTGTGTACTTTCATATTTTATGTACAGTGTATAGAATATATTTGGTGACATTTGATATTTTATGTACAGTATGTAATATAAATTTGTTGAAATTTGATATTTTATGTACAGTATGTAATATATATTTGGTGTACTTTCATATTTTAAGTACAGTATAAAATATATACTTGATGTAGTTTCATATTTTATGTACAGAATATAATATATATTTGTTGAAATTTGTTATTTTATGTACAGTATATAATATATATTTGGTGAAATTTGATATTATAGGTACAGTATATAATATATATTTGGTGAAATTTGATATTTTTTGAACTGTATATAATATATATTTGGTGAAATTTCATTCTTTATGTACAGTATAAAACATATATTTGGTGAAATTTGATATTTTATGTACAGTATATAATATATATTAGGTGTACTTTCATATTTTATGTGCAGTATAAAATATATACTTGATGTACTTTCATATTTTATGTAAGAAAATAATACATATTTGTTGAAATTTGATATTTTATGTACAGTATATAATTTATATTTGGTGCAATTTTATATTTTATGTACTCTATATCATATATATTTGGTGTACTTACCAGTTTTATGTACAGTATATAATATATATTTGGTGAAATTTGATATTATAGGTACAGTATATAATATATATTTGGTGAAATTTGATATTTTACTTACAGTATATAATATATATTTGCTGTATTTTCATATTTTTTGTACAGTATATAATATATATTTGGTGACATTTGATATTTTATGAACAATATGTAAGATATGTTTGTTGAAATTTGAAATTTTGTGTACAGTATATAATTTATATTTGGTGAAATTTGATGTTATAAGTACAGTATATAATATATATTTGGTGAAATTTGATATTTAATGTACAGTATATAATATATATTTGGTGAAATTTGATATTTTATGTACAGTATATAAGATATATTTGGTGAAATTTCATATTTTATATACTATATATATATTTGGTGTACTTTCCTATTTTATGTACATATATAGTATATATTTGGTGAAATTCGATATTTTTTGCACAGTACATAGTAGATATTTGGTGAAATTTGTTATTATATGTACAGTATATAGTATACTTTGGGTTAAATTTCATATTTTGTGTACAGTATATAATATATATTTGGTGAAATTTGATATTTTATGTACAGTACATAATATATATTTCGTGAAATTTGATATTTTATATACAGTATGTAATATATATTTGGTGTACTTTCATATTTTATGTACAGTATAAAATATATACCTGATGTACTTTCAAGTTTTATGTGCAGTATATAATAAATATTTGGGGTGCTTACTTATTTTATGTACAGTATATAATACATATTTTGTGAAATTTGATATTTCATCTACTGTATATAAGATATAGTTGGTGAAATTTGATATTTTATCTACAGTATATGATATATAATTGGTGTACTTTCATATTTTACTTGCAGTTTATAACACATATTTGGTGTACTTTCATATTTTATGTACAGTATATAGTATATATTTGTTGACTTTTGATATTTTATGTACGGTATATAATATATATTTGTTGAAATTTGATATTTTATGTAAAGTATATAATATATATTTGGTGAAATTTTATATTTTATGTACACTAGATACTATATATTTGGTGTACTTTCATATTTTATGTACAGTACATAGTATATATTTGGTGACATTTGATATTTTATGTACAATATATAAGATATGTTTGTTGAAATTTGATATTTTATGTAGAGTATATAATATATATTTGGTGAAATGTGATATTTTATGTACAGTATATAATATATATTTGGTGAAATTTGATAATTTAGGTACAGTATAAAAGATATATTTGTTGAAATTTGGTATTTTATGTACAGTATATAATATATATTTGGTGAAATTTGATATTTCACCCACAGTATATAATATATATTTGATGAAATTTGAGATTTTATGTACGGTATATGATATATATTTGGTGTACTTTCATATTTTACGTATAGTATATAATATATATTTGGTGTACTTTGATATTTTATGCACAGTATATAATATATATTGGTGTAGTTTCATACTTTATGTAGAGTATATAGTATATAATTGCTGAAATTTGATATTTTATATACAGTATATAATATGTATTTTGTGTAATCTGATATTATATGTAAAGTATATAATATATATTTGGTGAAATTTTATATTTTATATAAAGTATATAACATATATTTGGTGTAATTTCATATTTTATGTACAGAATATAGTATATATTTGGTGACATTTGATATTTTATGTACAGTATATAATATATATTTGCTGAAATTTGATATTTTATTTACAGTAAATAATATATATTTGGTGAAATTTTATATTTTATGTACAGTGTATAATATATATTTGGTGTCCTTTCATATTTTATGTACAGTATATAGTATATAGTTGGTGACATTAGATATTTTATGTACAGTAGATAATATATATTTGTTGAAATTTGACATTTTATATACAGTATATAATATATATTTGGTGAAATTTTATATTTTACTTACAGTATATAATATATATTTGGTGTATTTTCATATTTTATGTACAGTATATAATATATATATGGTGACATTTGATATTTTATCAACAATATGTAAGATATGTTTGTTGAAATTTGATATTTTATGTACAGTATATAATATATATTTGGTGAAATTTGATATTATAGGTACACTATATAATATATATTTGGTGAAATTTGATATTTTATGTACGGTATATAATATATATTTGGTGAAATTTGATATTTTATGTACAGTATATAATATATATTTGGTGAAATTTGACATTTTATGTACAGTATATATATATTTGGTGTACTTTCATATTTTATGTACAGTATATAGTATATATTTGGTGAAATTTGATATTTTTTGCACAGTATATAGCAGATATTTGGTGAAATTTGATATTATATGTACAGTATATAGTATACTTTGGGTTAAATTTGATATTTTGTGTACAGTATATAATATGTATTTGGTGAAATTTGATATTTTATGTACAGTATATAATATATATTTCGTGAAATTTGATATTTTATATACAGTGTGTAATATATATTTGGTGTACTTTCATATTTTATGTACAGTATAAAATATATACCTGATGTACTTTCAAGTTTTATGTGCAGTATATAATAAATATTTGGGGTGCTTAATTATTTTATGTACAGTATATAATACATATTTTGTGAAATTTGATATTTCATCTACTGTATATAAGATATAGTTGGTGAAATTTGATATTTTATCTACAGTATATGATATATAATTGGTGTACTTTCATATTTTACTTGTAGTATATAATACCTATTTGGTGTACTTTGATATTTTATGTACAGTGCATAATATATAGGTGTAGTTTCATATTTTATGTACAGTATATGGTATATAATTCCTCAAATTTGATATTATATGTACAGTATATGATATGTATTTGGTGTAATTTGATATTATATGTACAATATATAATATGTATTTGGTGAAATTTTATATTTTATGTACAGTATATAATATATATTTGGTGTACTTTCATATTTTATGTACAGTATATAGTATATATTAGGTGAAATTTGATTTTTTATGTACATTATATAACAGATATTTGGTGAAATGTGATATTATATGTACAGTATATTATGTTTTTGGTGAAATTTGATATTTTATGTACAGTATATAAGATATATTTGGTGAAATTTTATATTTTATAAACAGTATATATTGTATATTTTGTGTACTTTCATATTTTATGTACAGTGTATAGAATATATTTGGTGACATTTGATATTTTATGTACAGTATGTAATATAAATTTGTTGAAATTTGATATTTTATGTACAGTATGTAATATATATTTGGTGTACTTTCATATTTTACTTACAGTATATAATATATATTTGGTGTACTTTGCTATTTTATGTACAGTATATAATATATATTGGTGTAGTTTCATATTTTATGTAGAGTATATAATACATATTTGGTGAAATTTGGTATTTTATATACAGTATGTAATATATATTTGGTGTACTTTCATATTATATGTACGGTATAAAATATATAATTCTACTTTCATATTTTATGTACAGTAATTAATACATATATGTTGAAATTTGATATTTTATATACAGTATATAATATATATTTGGTGAAATTTCATATTATATTTACAGTATATAATATATATTTGGTGAAATTTCTTATTTTATGTACAGTATATAATATATATTTGGTGAAATTTGAGATTTTATGTACAGTATGTGATATATATTTGGTGTACTTTCATATTTTACTTACAGTATATAATATATACTTGGTGTACTTTGATATTTTATGTACAGTATATAATATATATTGGTGTAGTTTCATATTTTATGTAGAGTATATAGTATATAATTGCTGAAATTTGATATTTTATATACAGTATATAATATGTATTTTGTGTAATCTGATATTATATGTAAAGTATATAATATATATTTGGTGAAATTTTATATTTTATATACAGTATATAACGTATATTTGGTGTAATTTCATATTTTATGTACGGTTTATAGTATATATTTCGTGACATTTGATATTTTATGTACAGTATATAATATATATTTGTTGAAATTTGATATTTTATGTACAGTATATAATATATATTTGCTGAAATTTTATATTTTATGTACAGTGTATAATATATATTTGGTGTACTTTCATATTTTATGTACAGTATATAGTATATATTTGGTGACATTTCATATTTTATGAACAATAGGTAAGATATGTTTGTTGAAATTTGATATTTTATGGACAGTATATAATATATATTGGGTGAAGTTTGATATTATAGGTACAGTATATAATATATATTTGGTGAAATTTGATATTTTATGTACAGTATATAATATATATTTGGTGAAATTTGATATTTTATGTACGGTACATAATATATATTTATTGTACTTTCATATTTTATGTACAGTATATAGTATATATCTGGTGAAATTTGATATTTTTTGCACAGTATATAGCAGATATTTGGTGAAATTTGATATTATATGTACAGTATATAATATACTTTGGGTTAAATTTGATATTTTGTGTACAGTATATAATATATATTTGGTGAAATTTGATATTTTATGTACAGTATATAATATATATTTGGTGATATTTGATATTTTATATACAGTATCTAATATATAATTGGTGTACTTTCATATTTTATGTACAGTATAAAATATATACTTGATGTACTTTCATATTTTATGTACAGCAAATAATACATATTTGTTGAAATTTGATATTTTATAGACAGTATATAATATATATTTGGCGAAATTTGATATTAATTGTACAGTATATAATATATATTTGGTGAAATTTGATATTTTATGTACAGTATATAAAATATATTTGGTTAAATTTGATATTTTATGTACAGTATATAATATATATTTGGTGTACTTTCATATTTTATGTACAGTATAAAATATATACCTGATGTACTTTCAAGTTTTATGTGCAGTATATAATAAATATTTGGGGTGCTTACTTATTTTATGTACAGTATATAATACATATTTTGTGAAATTTGATATTTCATCTACTGTATATAAGATATAGTTGGTGAAATTTGATATTTTATCTACAGTATATGATATATAATTGGTGTACTTTCATATTTTACTTGCAGTTTATAACACATATTTGGTGTACTTTCATATTTTATGTACAGTATATAGTATATATTTGTTGACATTTGATATTTTATGTACGGTATATAATATATATTTGTTGAAATTTGATATTTTATGTAAAGTATATAATATATATTTGGTGAAATTTTATATTTTATGTACACTACATACTATATGTTTGGTGTACTTTCATATTTTATGTACAGTATATAGTATATATTTGGTGACATTTGATATTTTATGTACAATATATAAGATATGTTTGTTGAAATTTGATATTTTATGTACAGTATATAATATATATTTGGTGAAATTTGATATTTTATGTACAGTATATAATATATATTTGGTGAAATTTGATAATTTAGGTACAGTATAAAAGATATATTTGTTGAAATTTGATATTTTATGTACAGTATATAATATATATTTGGTGAAATTTGATATTTCACCCACAGTATATAATATATATTTGATGAAATTTGATATTTTATGTACGGTATATGATATATATTTGGTGTACTTTCATATTTTACTTATAGTATATAATATATATTTGGTGTACTTTGATATTTTATGCACAGTATATAATATATATTGGTGTAGTTTCATACTTTATGTAGAGTATATGGTATATAATTGCTGAAATTTGATATTTTATATACAGTATATAATATGTATTTTGTGTAATCTGATATTATATGTAAAGTATATAATATATATTTGGTGAAATTTTATATTTTATATATAGTATATAACATATATTTGGTGTAATTTCATATTTTATGTACAGTATATAGTATATATTTGGTGACATTTGATATTTTATGTACAGTATATAATATATATTTGCTGAAATTTGATATTTTATTTACAGTAAATAATATATATTTGGTGAAATTTTATATTTTATGTACAGTGTATAATATATATTTGGTGTACTTTCATATTTTATGTACAGTATATAGTATATAGTTGGTGACATTAAATATTTTATGTACAGTAGATAATATATATTTGTTGAAATTTGACATTTTATATACAGTATATAATATATATTTGGTGAAATTTTATATTTTACTTACAGTATATAATATATATTTGGTGTATTTTCATATTTTATGTACAGTATATAATATATATATGGTGACATTTGATATTTTATCAACAATATGTAAGATATGTTTGTTGAAATTTGATATTTTATGTACAGTATATAATATATATTTGGTGAAATTTGATATTATAGGTACAGTATATCATATATATTTGGTGAAATTTGATATTTTATGTACGGTATATAATATATATTTGGTGAAATTTGATATTTTATGTACAGTATATAATATATATTTGGTGAAATTTGACATTTTATGTACAGTATATATATATTTGGTGTACTTTCATATTTTATGTACAGTATATAGTATATATTTGGTGAAATTTGATATTTTTTGCACAGTATATAGCAGATATTTGGTGAAATTTGATATTATATGTACAGTATATAATATACTTTGGGTTAAATTTGATATTTTGTCTACATTATATAATATATATTTGGTGAAATTTGATATTTTATGTACAGTATATAATACATACTTGGTGAAATTTGATAGTTTATATACAGTATTTAATATATATTTGGTGTACTTTCATATTTTATGTACAGTATAAAATATATTCTTGATGTACTTTCATATTTTATGTACAGCAAATAATACATATTTGTTGTATTTTGATATTTTATATACAGTATATAATGTATTTGTGGTGAAATTTGATATTAATTGTACAGTATATAATATATATTTGGTGAAATTTGATATTTTATGTACAGTATGTAAAATATATTTGGTGAAATTTGATATTTTATGTACAGTATATACTATATATTTGGTGAACTTTCATATTTTATGTACAGTATAAAATATATACTTGATGTACTTTCAAGTTTTATGTGCAGTATATAATAAATATTTGGGGTTCCTTCATATTTTATGTACAGTATATAATATATATTTTGTGAAATTTGATATTTCATCTACTGTATATAAGATATCGTTGGTGAAATTTGATATTTTATGTACAGTATATGATATATAATTTGTGTACTTTCATATTTTACTTGCAGTATATAATACCTATTTGGTGTACTTTGATATTTTATGTACAGTGCATAATATATAGGTGTAGTTTCATATTTTATGTACAGTATATGGTATATAATTCCTGAAATTTGATATTATATGTACAGTATATGATATGTATTTGGTGTAATTTGATATTATATGTACAATATATAGTATGTATTTGGTGAAATTTTATATTTTATGTACAGTATATAATATATATTTGGTGTACTTTCATATTTTATGTACAGTATATAGTATATATTAGGTGAAATTTGATTTTTTATGTACATTATATAACAGATATTTGGTGAAATGTGATATTATATGTACAGTATATTATGTTTTTGGTGAAATTTGATATTTTATGTACAGTATATAAGATATATTTGGTGAAATTTTATATTTTATAAACAGTATATATTGTATATTTTGTGTACTTTCATATTTTATGTACAGTGTATAGAATATATTTGGTGACATTTGATATTTTATGTACAGTATGTAATATAAATTTGTTGAAATTTGATATTTTATGTACAGTATGTAATATATATTTGGTGTACTTTCATATTTTAAGTACAGTATAAAATATATACTTGATGTAGTTTCATATTTTATGTACAGAAAATAATATATATTTGTTGAAATTTGTTATTTTATGTACAGTATATAATATATATTTGGTGAAATTTGATATTATAGGTACAGTATATAATATATATTTGGTGAAATTTGATATTTTTTGAACTGTATATAATATATATTTGGTGAAATTTCATACTTTATGTACAGTATAAAACATATATTTGGTGAAATTTGATATTTTATGTACAGTATATAATATATATCTGGTGTACTTTCATATTTTATGTGCAGTATAAAATATATACTTGATGTACTTTCATATTTTATGTAAGAAAATAATACATATTTGTTGAAATTTGATATTTTATGTACAGTATATAATTTATATTTGGTGCAATTTTATGTTTTATGTACTCTATATCATATATATTTGGTGTACTTACCAGTTTTATGTACAGTATATAATATATATTTGGTGAAATTTGATATTATAGGTACAGTATATAATATATATTTGGTGAAATTTGATATTTTTTGAACTGTATATAATATATATTTGGTGAAATTTCATACTTTATGTACAGTATAAAACATATATTTGGTGAAATTTGATATTTTATGTACAGTATATAATATATATTTGGTGTACTTTCATATTTTATGTGCAGTATAAAATATATACTTGATGTACTTTCATATTTTATGTAAGAAAATAATACATATTTGTTGAAATTTGATATTTTATGTACGGCATATAATTTATATTTGGTGCAATTTTCTGTTTTATGTACTCTATATCATATATATTTGGTGTACTTACCAGTTTTATGTACAGTATATAATATATATTTGGTGAAATTTGATATTTTATGTACAGTATATTATATATATTTGGTGAAATTTGATATTTTATATACAGTAAGTAATATATATTTGGTGTACTTTCATATTTTATGTACAGTATAAAATACATACTTGATGTAGTTTCATATTTTATGTACACTAAATAATACATATTTTTTGAAATTTAATATTTTATGTACAGTATATAGTATATATTTGGTGACATTTGATATTTTATGTACAGTATGTAATATAAATTTGTTGAAATTTGATATTTTATGTACAGTATGTAATATATCTTTGGTGTACTTTCATATTTTATGTAGAGTATAAAATATATACTTGATGTACTTTCAAGTTTTATGGACAGGATACAATATATATTTGGTGTACTTTCATATTTTATATACAGTATATAATATATATTTTGAGAATTTGGATATTTCATGTACTGTATGTTAGACATAATTGGTGAAATTTGATATTTTCTGTACAGTAGATGATATATAACTTGTGTACTTTCATCTTTTACTTGCAGTATATAATACATATTTGGTGTACTTTGATATTTTATGTACAGTATATAATATATATTTGGTGAAATTTGATATTTTACATACGGTATATAATATATATTTGGTGAAATTTGAGATTTTATGTACAGTATATGATATATATTTGGTGTACTTTCATATTTTACTTACAGTATATAATATATCTTTGGTGTACTTTGATATTTTATGTACAGCATATAATATATATTGGTGTATTTTCATATTTTATGTAGAGTATATAGTATATAATTGCTGAAATTTGATATTTTATGTACAGTATATAATATGTATTTTGTGTAATTTGATATTATATGTACAGTATATAATATATATTTGGTGAAATTTGATATTTTACACACAGTATATAATATATATTTGGTGAAATTTGAGATTTTATGTACGGTATATGATATATATTTGGTGTAATTTCATATTTTACTTACAGTATATAATATATATTTGGTGTACTTTGCTATTTTATGTACAGTATATAATATATATTGGTGTAGTTTCATATTTTATGTAGAGTATATAATACATATTTGGTGAAATTTGGTATTTTATATACAGTATGTAATATATATTTGGTGTACTTTCATATTATATGTACAGTATAAAATATATAATTCTACTTTCATATTTTATGTACAGTAATTAATACATATATGTTGAAATTTGATATTTTATATACAGTATATAATATATATTTGGTGAAATTTCATATTATATTTACAGTATATATTATATATTTGGTGAAATTTCTTATTTTATGTACAGTATATAATATATATTTGGTGAAAATTGAGATTTTATGTACAGTATGTGATATATATTTGGTGTACTTTCATATTTTACTTACAGTATATAATATATACTTGGTGTACTTTGATATTTTATGTACAGTATATAATATATATTGGTGTAGTTTCATATTTTATGTAGAGTATATAGTATATAATTGCTGAAATTTGATATTTTATATACAGTATATAATATGTATTTTGTGTAATCTGATATTATATGTAAAGTATATAATATATATTTGGTGAAATTTTATATTTTATATACAGTATATAACGTATATTTGTTGTAATTTCATATTTTATGTACGGTTTATAGTATATATTTCGTGACATTTGATATTTTATGTACAGTATATAATATATATTTGTTGAAATTTGATATTTTATGTACAGTATATAATATATATTTGCTGAAATTTTATATTTTATGTACAGTGTATAATATGTATTTGGTTTACTTTCATATTTTATGTACAGTATATAGTATATATTTGGTGACATTTCATATTTTATGAACAATAGGTAAGATATGTTTGTTGAAATTTGATATTTTATGGACAGTATATAATATATATTGGGTGAAGTTTGATATTATAGGTACAGTATATAATATATATTTGGTGAAATTTGATATTTTATGTACAGTATATAATATATATTTGGTGAAATTTGATATTTTATGTACGGTACATAATATATATTTATTGTACTTTCATATTTTATGTACAGTATATAGTATATATCTGGTGAAATTTGATATTTTTTGCACAGTATATAGCAGATATTTGGTGAAATTTGATATTATATGTACAGTATATAATATACTTTGGGTTAAATTTGATATTTTGTGTACAGTATATAATATATATTTGGTGAAATTTGATATTTTATGTACAGTATATAATATATATTTGGTGAAATTTGATATTTTATATACAGTATCTAATATATAATTGGTGTACTTTCATATTTTATGTACAGTATAAAATATATACTTGATGTACTTTCATATTTTATGTACAGCAAATAATACATATTTGTTGAAATTTGATATTTTATAGACAGTATATAATATATATTTGGCGAAATTTGATATTAATTGTACAGTATATAATATATATTTGGTGAAATTTGATATTTTATGTACAGTATATAAAATATATTTGGTTAAATTTGATATTTTATGTACAGTATATAATATATATTTGGTGTACTTTCATATTTTATGTACAGTATAAAATATATACCTGATGTACTTTCAAGTTTTATGTGCAGTATATAATAAATATTTGGGGTGCTTACTTATTTTATGTACAGTATATAATACATATTTTGTGAAATTTGATATTTCATCTACTGTATATAAGATATAGTTGGTGAAATTTGATATTTTATCTACAGTATATGATATATAATTGGTGTACTTTCATATTTTACTTGCAGTTTATAACACATATTTGGTGTACTTTCATATTTTATGTACAGTATATAGTATATATTTGTTGACATTTGATATTTTATGTACGGTATATAATATATATTTGTTGAAATTTGATATTTTATGTAAAGTATATAATATATATTTGGTGAAATTTTATATTTTATGTACACTACATACTATATGTTTGGTGTACTTTCATATTTTATGTACAGTATATAGTATATATTTGGTGACATTTGATATTTTATGTACAATATATAAGATATGTTTGTTGAAATTTGATATTTTATGTACAGTATATAATATATATTTGGTGAAATTTGATATTTTATGTACAGTATATAATATATATTTGGTGAAATTTGATAATTTAGGTACAGTATAAAAGATATATTTGTTGAAATTTGATATTTTATGTACAGTATATAATATATATTTGGTGAAATTTGATATTTCACCCACAGTATATAATATATATTTGATGAAATTTGATATTTTATGTACGGTATATGATATATATTTGGTGTACTTTCATATTTTACTTATAGTATATAATATATATTTGGTGTACTTTGATATTTTATGCACAGTATATAATATATATTGGTGTAGTTTCATACTTTATGTAGAGTATATAGTATATAATTGCTGAAATTTGATATTTTATATACAGTATATAATATGTATTTTGTGTAATCTGATATTATATGTAAAGTATATAATATATATTTGGTGAAATTTTATATTTTATATATAGTATATAACATATATTTGGTGTAATTTCATATTTTATGTACAGTATATAGTATATATTTGGTGACATTTGATATTTTATGTACAGTATATAATATATATTTGCTGAAATTTGATATTTTATTTACAGTAAATAATATATATTTGGTGAAATTTTATATTTTATGTACAGTGTATAATATGTATTTGGTGTACTTTCATATTTTATGTACAGTATATAGTATATAGTTGGTGACATTAAATATTTTATGTACAGTAGATAATATATATTTGTTGAAATTTGACATTTTATATACAGTATATAATATATATTTGGTGAAATTTTATATTTTACTTACAGTATATAATATGTATTTGGTGTATTTTCATATTTTATGTACAGTATATAATATATATATGGTGACATTTGATATTTTATCAACAATATGTAAGATATGTTTGTTGAAATTTGATATTTTATGTACAGTATATAATATATATTTGGTGAAATTTGATATTATAGGTACAGTATATAATATATATTTGGTGAAATTTGATATTTTATGTACGGTATATAATATATATTTGGTGAAATTTGATATTTTATGTACAGTATATAATATATATTTGGTGAAATTTGACATTTTATGTACAGTATATATATATTTGGTGTACTTTCATATTTTATGTACAGTATATAGTATATATTTGGTGAAATTTGATATTTTTTGCACAGTATATAGCAGATATTTGGTGAAATTTGATATTATATGTACAGTATATAATATACTTTGGGTTAAATTTGATATTTTGTCTACATTATATAATATATATTTGGTGAAATTTGATATTTTATGTACAGTATATAATATATACTTGGTGAAATTTGATAGTTTATATACAGTATTTAATATATATTTGGTGTACTTTCATATTTTATGTACAGTATAAAATATATTCTTGATGTACTTTCATATTTTATGTACAGCAAATAATACATATTTGTTGTATTTTGATATTTTATATACAGTATATAATGTATTTGTGGTGAAATTTGATATTAATTGTACAGTATATAATATATATTTGGTGAAATTTGATATTTTATGTACAGTATGTAAAATATATTTGGTGAAATTTGATATTTTATGTACAGTATATAATATATATTTGGTGTACTTTCATATTTTATGTACAGTATAAAATATATACTTGATGTACTTTCAAGTTTTATGTGCAGTATATAATAAATATTTGGGGTTCCTTCATATTTTATGTACAGTATATAATATATATTTTGTGAAATTTGATATTTCATCTACTGTATATAAGATATCGTTGTTGAAATTTGATATTTTATGTACAGTATATGATATATAATTGGTGTACTTTCATATTTTACTTGCAGTATATAATACCTATTTGGTGTACTTTGATATTTTATGTACAGTGCATAATATATAGGTGTAGTTTCATATTTTATGTACAGTATATGGTATATAATTCCTGAAATTTGATATTATATGTACAGTATATGATATGTATTTGGTGTAATTTGATATTATATGTACAATATATAGTATGTATTTGGTGAAATTTTATATTTTATGTACAGTATATAATATATATTTGGTGTACTTTCATATTTTATGTACAGTATATAGTATATATTAGGTGAAATTTGACTTTTTATGTACATTATATAACAGATATTTGGTGAAATGTGATATTATATGTACAGTATATTATGTTTTTGGTGAAATTTGATATTTTATGTACAGTATATAAGATATATTTGGTGAAATTTTATATTTTATAAACAGTATATATTGTATATTTTGTGTACTTTCATATTTTCTGTACAGTGTAGAGAATATATTTGGTGACATTTGATATTTTATGTACACTATGTAATATAAATTTGTTGAAATTTGATATTTTATGTACAGTATGTAATATATATTTGGTGTACTTTCATATTTTAAGTACAGTATAAAATATATACTTGATGTAGTTTCATATTTTATGTACAGAAAATAATATATATTTGTTGAAATTTGTTATTTTATGTACAGTATATAATATATATTTGGTGAAATTTGATATTATAGGTACAGTATATAATATATATTTGGTGAAATTTGATATTTTTTGAACTGTATATAATATATATTTGGTGAAATTTCATACTTTATGTACAGTATAAAACATATATTTGGTGAAATTTGATATTTTATGTACAGTATATAATATATATTTTGTGTACTTTCATATTTTATGTGCAGTATAAAATATATACTTGATGTACTTTCATATTTTATGTAAGAAAATAATACATATTTGTTGAAATTTGATATTTTATGTACAGTATATAATTTATATTTGGTGCAATTTTCTGTTTTATGTACTCTATATCATATATATTTGGTGTACTTACCAGTTTTATGTACAGTATATAATATATATTTGGTGAAATTTGATATTATAGGTACAGTATATAATATATATTTGGTGAAATTTGATATTTTTTGAACTGTATATAATATATATTTGGTGAAATTTCATACTTTATGTACAGTATAAAACATATATTTGGTGAAATTTGATATTTTATGTACAGTATATAATATATATTTGGTGTACTTTCATATTTTATGTGCAGTATAAAATATATACTTGATGTACTTTCATATTTTATGTAAGAAAATAATACATATTTGTTGAAATTTGATATTTTATGTACAGTATATAATTTATATTTGGTGCAATTTTATGTTTTATGTACTCTATATCATATATATTTGGTGTACTTACCAGTTTTATGTACAGTATATAATATATATTTGGTGAAATTTGATATTTTATGTACAGTATATTATATATATTTGTTGAAATTTGATATTTTATATACAGTAAGTAATATATATTTGGTGTACTTTCATATTTTATGTACAGTATAAAATACATACTTGATGTAGTTTCATATTTTATGTACAGTAAATAATACATATTTTTTGAAATTTAATATTTTATGTACAGTATATAGTATATATTTGGTGACATTTGATATTTTATGTACAGTATGTAATATAAATTTGTTGAAATTTGATATTTTATGTACAGTATGTAATATATCTTTGGTGTACTTTCATATTTTATGTAGAGTATAAAATATATACTTGATGTACTTTCAAGTTTTATGGACAGAATACAATATATATTTGGTGTACTTTCATATTATATATACAGTATATAATATATATTTTGTGAATTTGGATATTTCATGTACGGAATGTTAGACATAATTGGTGAAATTTGATATTTTCTGTACAGTAGATGATATATTACTTGTGTACTTTCATCTTTTACTTGCAGTATATAATACATATTTGGTGTACTTTGATGTTTTATGTACAGTATATAATATATATTTGGTGAAATTTGATATTTTACATACGGTATATAATATATATTTTGTGAAATTTGAGATTTTATGTACAGTATATGATATATATTTGGTGTACTTTCATATTTCACTTACAGTATATAATATATCTTTGGTGTACTTTGATATTTTATGTACAGCATATAATATATATTGGTGTATTTTCATATTTTATGTAGAGTATATAGTATATAATTGCTGAAATTTGATATTTTATGTACAGTATATAATATGTATTTTGTGTAATTTGATATTATATGTACAGTATATAATATATATTTGGTGAAATTTGATATTTTACACACAGTATATAATATATATTTGGTGAAATTTGAGATTTTATGTACGGTATATGATATATATTTGGTGTAATTTCATATTTTACTTACAGTATATAATATATATTTGGTGTACTTTGCTATTTTATGTACAGTATATAATATATATTGGTGTAGTTTCATATTTTATGTAGAGTATATAATACATATTTGGTGAAATTTGGTATTTTATATACAGTATGTAATATATATTTGGTGTACTTTCATATTATATGTACAGTATAAAATATATAATTCTACTTTCATATTTTATGTACAGTAATTAATACATATTTGTTGAAATTTGATATTTTATATACAGTATATAATATATATTTGGTGAAATTTCATATTATATTTACAGTATATAATATATATTTGGTGAAATTTCTTATTTTATGTACAGTATATAATATATATTTGGTGAAATTTGAGATTTTATGTACAGTATGTGATATATATTTGGTGTACTTTCATATTTTACTTACAGTATATAATATATACTTGGTGTACTTTGATATTTTATGTACAGTATATAATATATATTGGTGTAGTTTCATATTTTATGTAGAGTATATAGTATATAATTGCTGAAATTTGATATTTTATATACAGTATATAATATGTATTTTGTGTAATCTGATATTATATGTAAAGTATATAATATATATTTGGTGAAATTTTATATTTTATATACAGTATATAACATATATTTGGTGTAATTTCATATTTTATGTACGGTTTATAGTATATATTTCGTGACATTTGATATTTTATGTACAGTATATAATATATATTTGTTGAAATTTGATATTTTATGTACAGTATATAATATATATTTGCTGAAATTTTATATTTTATGTACAGTGTATAATATATATTTGGTGTACTTTCATATTTTATGTGCAGTATAAAATATATACTTGATGTACTTTCATATTTTATGTAAGAAAATAATATATATTTGTTGAAATTTGATATTTTATATACAGTATATAATTTATATTTGGTGCAATTTTATGTTTTATGTACTCTATATCATATATATTTGGTGTACTTACCAGTTTTATGTACAGTATATAATATATATTTGGTGAAATTTGATATTTTATGTACAGTATATTATATATATTTGGTGAAATTTGATATTTTATATACAGTAAGTAATATATATTTGGTGTACTTTCATATTTTATGTACAGTATAAAATACATACTTGATGTAGTTTCATATTTTATGTACAGTAAATAATACATATTTTTTGAAATTTAATATTTTATGTACAGTATATAGTATATATTTGGTGACATTTGATATTTTATGTACAGTATGTAATATAAATTTGTTGAAATTTGATATTTTATGTACAGTATATAATATATCTTTGGTGTACTTTCATATTTTATGCAGAGTATAAAATATATACTTGATTTACTTTCAAGTTTTATGGACAGAATACAATATATATTTGGTGTACTTTCATATTTTATATACAGTATATAATATATATTTTGTGAATTTGGATATTTCATGTACTGTATGTTAGACATAATTGGTGAAATTTGATATTTTCTGTACGGTTGATGATATATAACTTGTGTACTTTCATCTTTTACTTGCAGTATATAATACATATTTGGTGTACTTTGATATTTTATGTACAGTATATAATATATATTTGGTGAAATTTGATATTTTACATACGGTATATAATATATATTTGGTGAAATTTGAGATTTTATGTACAGTATATGATATATATTTGGTGTACTTTCATATTTTACTTACAGTATATAATATATCTTTGGTGTACTTTGATATTTTATGTACAGCATATAATATATATTGGTGTATTTTCATATTTTATGTAGAGTATATAGTATATAATTGCTGAAATTTGATATTTTATGTACAGTATATAATATGTATTTTGTGTAATTTGATATTATATGTACAGTATATAATATATGTTTGGTGAAATTTGATATTTTACACACAGTATATAATATATATTTGGTGAAATTTGAGATTTTATGTACGGTATATGATATATATTTGGTGTAATTTCATATTTTACTTACAGTATATAATATATATTTGGTGTACTTTGCTATTTTATGTACAGTATATAATATATATTGGTGTAGTTTCATATTTTATGTAGAGTATATAATACATATTTGGTGAAATTTGGTATTTTATATACAGTATGTAATATATATTTGGTGTACTTTCATATTATATGTACAGTATAAAATATATAATTCTACTTTCATATTTTATGTACAGTAATTAATACATATTTGTTGAAATTTGATATTTTATATACAGTATATAATATATATTTGGTGAAATTTCATATTATATTTACAGTATATAATATATATTTGGTGAAATTTCTTATTTTATGTACAGTATATAATATATATTTGGTGAAATTTGAGATTTTATGTACAGTATGTGATATATATTTGGTGTACTTTCATATTTTACTTACAGTATATAATATATACTTGGTGTACTTTGATATTTTATGTACAGTATATAATATATATTGGTGTAGTTTCATATTTTATGTAGAGTATATAGTATATAATTGCTGAAATTTGATATTTTATATACAGTATATAATATGTATTTTGTGTAATCTGATATTATATGTAAAGTATATAATATATATTTGGTGAAATTTTATATTTTATATACAGTATATAACATATATTTGGTGTAATTTCATATTTTATGTACGGTTTATAGTATATATTTCGTGACATTTGATATTTTATGTACAGTATATAATATATATTTGTTGAAATTTGATATTTTATGTACAGTATATAATATATATTTGCTGAAATTTTATATTTTATGTACAGTGTATAATATATATTTGGTGTACTTTCATATTTTATGTACAGTATATAGTATATATTTGGTGACATTTCATATTTTATGAACAATAGGTAAGATATGTTTGTTGAAATTTGATATTTTATGGACAGTATATAATATATATTGGGTGAAGTTTGATATTATAGGTACAGTATATAATATATATTTGGTGAAATTTGATATTTTATGTACAGTATATAATATATATTTGGTGAAATTTGACATTTTATGTACGGTACATAATATATATTTGGTGTACTTTCATATTTTATGTACAGTATATAGTATATATCTGGTGAAATTTGATATTTTTTGCACAGTATATAGCAGATATTTGGTGAAATTTGATATTATACGTACAGTATATAATATACTTTGGGTTAAATTTGATATTTTATGTACAGTAGATAATATATATTTGTTGAAATTTGACATTTTATATACAGTATATAATATATATTTGGTGAAATTTTATATTTTACTTACAGTATATAATATATATTTGGTGTATTTTCATATTTTATGTACAGTATATAATATATATATGGTGACATTTGATATTTTATCAACAATATGTAAGATATGTTTGTTGAAATTTGATATTTTATGTACAGTATATAATATATATTTGGTGAAATTTATTATAGGTACAGTATATAATATATATTTGGTGAAATTTGATATTTTATGTACGGTATATAATATATATTTGGTGAAATTTGATATTTTATGTACAGTATATAATATATATTTGGTGAAATTTGACATTTTATGTACAGTATATATATATTTGGTGTACTTTCATATTTTATGTACAGTATATAGTATATATTTTGTGAAATTTGATATTTTTTGCACAGTATATAGCAGATATCTGGTGAAATTTGATATTATATGTACAGTATATAATATACTTTGGGTTAAATTTGATATTTTGTCTACATTATATAATATATATTTGGTGAAATTTGATATTTTATGTACAGTATATAATATATACTTGGTGAAATTTGATATTTTATATACAGTATTTAATATATATTTGGTGTACTTTCATATTTTATGTACAGTATAAAATATATTCTTGATGTACTTTCATATTTTATGTACAGCAAATAATACATATTTGTTGTATTTTGATATTTTATATACAGTATATAATATATATTTGGCGAAATTTGATATTAATTGTACAGTATATAATATATATTTGGTGAAATTTGATATTTTATGTGCAGTATATAAAATATATTTGGTGAAATTTGATATTTTATGTACAGTATATAATATATATTTGGTGTACTTTCATATTTTATGTACAGTATAAAATATATACTTGATGTACTTTCAAGTTTTATGTGCAGTATATAATAAATATTTGGGGTTCCTTCATATTTTATGTACAGTATATAATATATATTTTGTGAAATTTAATATTTCATCTACTGTATATAAGATATCGTTGGTGAAATTTGATATTTTATGTACAGTATATGATATATAATTGGTGTACTTTCATATTTTACTTGCAGTATATAATACCTATTTGGTGTACTTTGATATTTTATGTACAGTTCATAATATATAGGTGTAGTTTCATATTTTATGTACAGTATATTGTATATAATTCCTGAAATTTGATATTATATGTACAGTATATGATATGTATTTGGTGTAATTTGATATTATATGTACAATATATAATATGTATTTGGTGAAATTTTATATTTTATGTACAGTATATAATATATATTTGGTGTACTTTCATATTTTATGTACAGTATATAGTATATATTAGGTGAAATTTGATTTTTTATGTACATTATATAACAGATATTTGGTGAAATGTGATATTATATGTACAGTATATTATGTTTTTGGTGAAATTTGATATTTTATGTACAGTATATAAGATATATTTGGTGAAATTTTATATTTTATAAACAGTATATATTGTATATTTTGTGTACTTTCATATTTTATGTACAGTGTATAGAATATATTTGGTGACATTTGATATTTTATGTACAGTATGTAATATAAATTTGTTGAAATTTGATATTTTATGTACAGTATGTAATATATATTTGGTGTACTTTCATATTTTACTTACAGTATATAATATATATTTGGTGTACTTTGCTATCTTATGTACAGTATATAATATATATTGGTGTAGTTTCATATTTTATGTAGAGTATATAATACATATTTGGTGAAATTTGGTGTTTTATATACAGTATGTAATATATATTTGGTGTACTTTCATATTATATGTACAGTATAAAATATATAATTCTACTTTCATATTTTATGTACAGTAGTTAATACATATTTGTTGAAATTTGATATTTTATATACAGTATATAATATATATTTGGTGAAATTTCATATTATATTTACAGTATATAATATATATTTGGTGAAATTTCTTATTTTATGTACAGTATATAATATATATTTGGTGAAATTTGAGATTTTATGTACAGTATGTGATATATATTTGGTGTACTTTCATATTTTACTTACAGTATATAATATATACTTGGTGTACTTTGATATTTTATGTACAGTATATAATATATATTGGTGTAGTTTCATATTTTATGTAGAGTATATAGTATATAATTGCTGAAATTTGATATTTTATATACAGTAGATAATATGTATTTTGTGTAATCTGATATTATATGTAAAGTATATAATATATATTTGGTGAAATTTTATATTTTATATACAGTATATAACATATATTTGGTGTAATTTCATATTTTATGTACGGTTTATAGTATATATTTGGTGACATTTGATATTTTATGTACAGTATATAATATATATTTGTTGAAATTTGATATTTTATGTACAGTATATAATATATATTTGCTGAAATTTTATATTTTATGTACAGTGTATAATATATATTTGGTGTACTTTCATATTTTATGTACAGTATATAGTATATATTTGGTGACATTTCATATTTTATGAACAATAGGTAAGATATGTTTGTTGAAATTTGATATTTTATGGACAGTATATAATATATATTGGGTGAAGTTTGATATTATAGGTACAGTATATAATATATATTTGGTGAAATTTGATATTTTATGTACAGTATATAATATATATTTGGTGAAATTTGATATTTTATGTACGGTACATAATATATATTTGGTGTACTTTCATATTTTATGTACAGTATATAGTATATATCTGGTGAAATTTGATATTTTTTGCACAGTATATAGCAGATATTTGGTGAAATTTGATATTATATGTACAGTATATAATATGCTTTGGGTTAAATTTGATATTTTGTGTACAGTATATAATATATATTTGGTGAAATTTGATATTTTATGTACAGTATATAATATATATTTGGTGAAATTTGATATTTTATATACAGTATCTAATATATATTTGGTATACTTTCATATTTTATGTACAGTATAAAATATATACTTGATGTACTTTCATATTTTATGTACAGCAAATAATACATATTTGTTGAAATTTGATATTTTATATACAGTATATAATATATATTTGGCGAAATTTGATATTAATTGTACAGTATATAATATATATTTGGTGAAATTTGATATTTTATGTACAGTATATAAAATATATTTGGTGAAATTTGATATTTTATGTACAGCATATAATATATATTTGGTGTACTTTCATATTTTATGTACAGTATAAAATATATACCTGATGTACTTTCAAGTTTTATGTGCAGTATATAATAAATATTTGGGGTGCTTACTTATTTTATGTACAGTATATAATACATATTTCGTGAAATTTGATATTTCATCTACTGTATATAAGATATAGTTGGTGAAATTTGATATTTTATCTACAGTATATGATATATAATTGGTGTACTTTCATATTTTACTTGCAGTTTATAACACATATTTGGTGTACTTTCATATTTTATGTACAGTATATAGTATATATTTGTTGACATTTGATATTTTATGTACGGTATATAATATATATTTGTTGAAATTTGATATTTTATGTAAAGTATATAATATATATTTGGTGAAATTTTATATTTTATGTACACTAGATACTATATATTTGGTGTACTTTCATATTTTATGTACAGTATATAGTATATATTTGGTGACATTTGATATTTTATGTACAATATATAAGATATGTTTGTTGAAATTTGATATTTTATGTACAGTATATAATATATATTTGGTGAAATTTGATATTTTATGTACAGTATATAATATATATTTGGTGTACTTTCATATTTTATGTGCAGTATAAAATATATACTTGATGTACTTTCATATTTTATGTAAGAAAATAATACATATTTGTTGAAATTTGATATTTTATATACAGTATATAATTTATATTTGGTGCAATTTTATATTTTATGTACTCTATATCATATATATTTGGTGTACTTACCAGTTTTATGTACAGTATATAATATATATTTGGTGAAATTTGATATTATAGGTACAGTATATAATATATATTTGGTGAAATTTGATATTTTACTTACAGTAAAATATATATTTGCTGTATTTTCATATTTTATGTACAGTATATAATATATATTTGGTGACATTTGATATTTTATGAACAATATGTAAGATATGTTTGTTGAAATTTGAAATTTTGTGTACAGTATATAATATATATTTGGTGAAATTTGATGTTATAAGTACAGTATATAATATATATTTGGTGAAATTTGATATTTAATGTACAGTATATAATATATATTTGGTGAAATTTGATATTTTATGTACAGTTTATAAGATATATTTGGTGAAATTTGATATTTTATATACTATATATATATTTGGTGTACTTTCCTATTTTATGTACATATATAGTATATATTTGGTGAAATTCGATATTTTTTGCACAGTACATAGTAGATATTTGGTGAAATTTGATATTATATGTACAGTATATAGTATACTTTGGGTTAAATTTGATATTTTGTGTACAGTATATAATATATATTTGGTGAAATTTGATATTTTATGTACAGTATATAATATATATTTCGTGAAATTTGATATTTTATATACAGTATGTAATATATATTTGGTGTACTTTCATATTTTATGTACAGTATAAAATATATACCTGATGTACTTTCAAGTTTTATGTGCAGTATATAATAAATATTTGGGGTGCTTACTTATTTTAAGTACAGTATATAATACATATTTTGTGAAATTTGATATTTCATCTACTGTATATAAGATATCGTTGGTGAAATTTGATATTTTATCTACAGTATATGATATATAATTGGTGTACTTTCATATTTTACTTGCAGTTTATAACACATATTTGGTGTACTTTCATATTTTATGTACAGTATATAGTATATATTTGTTGACATTTGATATTTTATGTACGATATATAATATATATTTGTTGAAATTTGATATTTTATGTGAAGTATATAATATATATTTGGTGAAATTTTATATTTTATGTACACTAGATACTATATATTTGGTGTACTTTCATATTTTATGTACAGTACATAGTATATATTTGGTGACATTTGATATTTTATGTACAATATATAAGATATGTTTGTTGAAATTTGATATTTTATGTACAGTATATAATATATATTTGGTGAAATTTGATATTATAGGTACAGTATATAATATATATTTGGTGAAATTTGATATTTTATGTACGGTATATAATATATATTTGGTGAAATTTGATATTTTATGTACAGTATATAATATATATTTGGTGAAATTTGACATTTTATGTACAGTATATATATATTTGGTGTACTTTCATATTTTATGTACAGTATATAGTATATATTTGGTGAAATTTGATATTTTTTGCACAGTATATAGCAGATATTTGGTGAAATTTGATATTATATGTACAGTATATAATATACTTTGGGTTAAATTTGATATTTTGTCTACATTATATAATATATATTTGGTGAAATTTGATATTTTATGTACAGTATATAATATATACTTGGTGAAATTTGATAGTTTATATACAGTATTTAATATATATTTGGTGTACTTTCATATTTTATGTACAGTATAAAATATATTCTTGATGTACTTTCATATTTTATGTACAGCAAATAATACATATTTGTTGTATTTTGATATTTTATATACAGTATATAATGTATTTGTGGTGAAATTTGATATTAATTGTACAGTATATAATATATATTTGGTGAAATTTGATATTTTATGTACAGTATGTAAAATATATTTGGTGAAATTTGATATTTTATGTACAGTATATAATATATATTTGGTGTACTTTCATATTTTATGTACAGTATAAAATATATACTTGATGTACTTTCAAGTTTTATGTGCAGTATATAATAAATATTTGGGGTTCCTTCATATTTTATGTACAGTATATAATATATATTTTGTGAAATTTGATATTTCATCTACTGTATATAAGATATCGTTGGTGAAATTTGATATTTTATGTACAGTATATGATATATAATTGGTGTACTTTCATATTTTACTTGCAGTATATAATACCTATTTGGTGTACTTTGATATTTTATGTACAGTGCATAATATATAGGTGTAGTTTCATATTTTATGTACAGTATATGGTATATAATTCCTGAAATTTGATATTATATGTACAGTATATGATATGTATTTGGTGTAATTTGATATTATATGTACAATATATAGTATGTATTTGGTGAAATTTTATATTTTATGTACAGTATATAATATATATTTGGTGTACTTTCATATTTTATGTACAGTATATAGTATATATTAGGTGAAATTTGATTTTTTATGTACATTATATAACAGATATTTGGTGAAATGTGATATTATATGTACAGTATATTATGTTTTTGGTGAAATTTGATATTTTATGTACAGTATATAAGATATATTTGGTGAAATTTTATATTTTATAAACAGTATATATTGTATATTTTGTGTACTTTCATATTTTATGTACAGTGTAGAGAATATATTTGGTGACATTTGATATTTTATGTACACTATGTAATATAAATTTGTTGAAATTTGATATTTTATGTACAGTATGTAATATATATTTGGTGTACTTTCATATTTTAAGTACAGTATAAAATATATACTTGATGTAGTTTCATATTTTATGTACAGAAAATAATATATATTTGTTGAAATTTCTTATTTTATGTACAGTATATAATATATATTTGGTGAAATTTGATATTATAGGTACAGTATATAATATATATTTGGTGAAATTTGATATTTTTTGAACTGTATATAATATATATTTGGTGAAATTTCATACTTTATGTACAGTATAAAACATATATTTGGTGAAATTTGATATTTTATGTACAGTATATAATATATATTTTGTGTACTTTCATATTTTATGTGCAGTATAAAATATATACTTGATGTACTTTCATATTTTATGTAAGAAAATAATACATATTTGTTGAAATTTGATATTTTATGTACAGTATATAATTTATATTTGGTGCAATTTTCTGTTTTATGTACTCTATATCATATATATTTGGTGTACTTACCAGTTTTATGTACAGTATATAATATATATTTGGTGAAATTTGATATTATAGGTACAGTATATAATATATATTTGGTGAAATTTGATATTTTTTGAACTGTATATAATATATATTTGGTGAAATTTCATACTTTATGTACAGTATAAAACATATATTTGGTGAAATTTGATATTTTATGTACAGTATATAATATATATTTGGTGTACTTTCATATTTTATGTGCAGTATAAAATATATACTTGATGTACTTTCATATTTTATGTAAGAAAATAATACATATTTGTTGAAATTTGATATTTTATGTACAGTATATAATTTATATTTGGTGCAATTTTATGTTTTATGTACTCTATATCATATATATTTGGTGTACTTACCAGTTTTATGTACAGTATATAATATATATTTGGTGAAATTTGATATTTTATGTACAGTATATTATATATATTTGTTGAAATTTGATATTTTATATACAGTAAGTAATATATATTTGGTGTACTTTCATATTTTATGTACAGTATAAAATACATACTTGATGTAGTTTCATATTTTATGTACAGTAAATAATGCATATTTTTTGAAATTTAATATTTTATGTACAGTATATAGTATATATTTGGTGACATTTGATATTTTATGTACAGTATGTAATATAAATTTGTTGAAATTTGATATTTTATGTACAGTATGTAATATATCTTTGGTGTACTTTCATATTTTATGTAGAGTATAAAATATATACTTGATGTACTTTCAAGTTTTATGGACAGAATACAATATATATTTGGTGTACTTTCATATTATATATACAGTATATAATATATATTTTGTGAATTTGGATATTTCATGTACGGAATGTTAGACATAATTGGTGAAATTTGATATTTTCTGTACAGTAGATGATATATTACTTGTGTACTTTCATCTTTTACTTGCAGTATATAATACATATTTGGTGTACTTTGATGTTTTATGTACAGTATATAATATATATTTGGTGAAATTTGATATTTTACATACGGTATATAATATATATTTTGTGAAATTTGAGATTTTATGTACAGTATATGATATATATTTGGTGTACTTTCATATTTCACTTACAGTATATAATATATCTTTGGTGTACTTTGATATTTTATGTACAGCATATAATATATATTGGTGTATTTTCATATTTTATGTAGAGTATATAGTATATAATTGCTGAAATTTGATATTTTATGTACAGTATATAATATGTATTTTGTGTAATTTGATATTATATGTACAGTATATAATATATATTTGGTGAAATTTGATATTTTACACACAGTATATAATATATATTTGGTGAAATTTGAGATTTTATGTACGGTATATGATATATATTTGGTGTAATTTCATATTTTACTTACAGTATATAATATATATTTGGTGTACTTTGCTATTTTATGTACAGTATATAATATATATTGGTGTAGTTTCATATTTTATGTAGAGTATATAATACATATTTGGTGAAATTTGGTATTTTATATACAGTATGTAATATATATTTGGTGTACTTTCATATTATATGTACAGTATAAAATATATAATTCTACTTTCATATTTTATGTACAGTAATTAATACATATTTGTTGAAATTTGATATTTTATATACAGTATATAATATATATTTGGTGAAATTTCATATTATATTTACAGTATATAATATATATTTGGTGAAATTTCTTATTTTATGTACAGTATATAATATATATTTGGTGAAATTTGAGATTTTATGTACAGTATGTGATATATATTTGGTGTACTTTCTTATTTTACTTACAGTATATAATATATACTTGGTGTACTTTGATATTTTATGTACAGTATATAATATATATTGGTGTAGTTTCATATTTTATGTAGAGTATATAGTATATAATTGCTGAAATTTGATATTTTATATACAGTATATAATATGTATTTTGTGTAATCTGATATTATATGTAAAGTATATAATATATATTTGGTGAAATTTTATATTTTATATACAGTATATAACATATATTTGGTGTAATTTCATATTTTATGTACGGTTTATAGTATATATTTCGTGACATTTGATATTTTATGTACAGTATATAATATATATTTGTTGAAATTTGATATTTTATGTACAGTATATAATATATATTTGCTGAAATTTTATATTTTATGTACAGTGTATAATATATATTTGGTGTACTTTCATATTTTATGTGCAGTATAAAATATATACTTGATGTACTTTCATATTTTATGTAAGAAAATAATATATATTTGTTGAAATTTGATATTTTATATACAGTATATAATTTATATTTGGTGCAATTTTATGTTTTATGTACTCTATATCATATATATTTGGTGTACTTACCAGTTTTATGTACAGTATATAATATATATTTGGTGAAATTTGATATTTTATGTACAGTATATTATATATATTTGGTGAAATTTGATATTTTATATACAGTAAGTAATATATATTTGGTGTACTTTCATATTTTATGTACAGTATAAAATACATACTTGATGTAGTTTCATATTTTATGTACAGTAAATAATACATATTTTTTGAAATTTAATATTTTATGTACAGTATATAGTATATATTTGGTGACATTTGATATTTTATGTACAGTATGTAATATAAATTTGTTGAAATTTGATATTTTATGTACAGTATATAATATATCTTTGGTGTACTTTCATATTTTATGCAGAGTATAAAATATATACTTGATTTACTTTCAAGTTTTATGGACAGAATACAATATATATTTGGTGTACTTTCATATTTTATATACAGTATATAATATATATTTTGTGAATTTGGATATTTCATGTACTGTATGTTAGACATAATTGGTGAAATTTGATATTTTCTGTACGGTTGATGATATATAACTTGTGTACTTTCATCTTTTACTTGCAGTATATAATACATATTTGGTGTACTTTGATATTTTATGTACAGTATATAATATATATTTGGTGAAATTTGATATTTTACATACGGTATATAATATATATTTGGTGAAATTTGAGATTTTATGTACAGTATATGATATATATTTGGTGTACTTTCATATTTTACTTACAGTATATAATATATCTTTGGTGTACTTTGATATTTTATGTACAGCATATAATATATATTGGTGTATTTTCATATTTTATGTAGAGTATATAGTATATAATTGCTGAAATTTGATATTTTATGTACAGTATATAATATGTATTTTGTGTAATTTGATATTATATGTACAGTATATAATATATGTTTGGTGAAATTTGATATTTTACACACAGTATATAATATATATTTGGTGAAATTTGAGATTTTATGTACGGTATATGATATATATTTGGTGTAATTTCATATTTTACTTACAGTATATAATATATATTTGGTGTACTTTGCTATTTTATGTACAGTATATAATATATATTGGTGTAGTTTCATATTTTATGTAGAGTATATAATACATATTTGGTGAAATTTGGTATTTTATATACAGTATGTAATATATATTTGGTGTACTTTCATATTATATGTACAGTATAAAATATATAATTCTACTTTCATATTTTATGTACAGTAATTAATACATATTTGTTGAAATTTGATATTTTATATACAGTATATAATATATATTTGGTGAAATTTCATATTATATTTACAGTATATAATATATATTTGGTGAAATTTCTTATTTTATGTACAGTATATAATATATATTTGGTGAAATTTGAGATTTTATGTACAGTATGTGATATATATTTGGTGTACTTTCATATTTTACTTACAGTATATAATATATACTTGGTGTACTTTGATATTTTATGTACAGTATATAATATATATTGGTGTAGTTTCATATTTTATGTAGAGTATATAGTATATAATTGCTGAAATTTGATATTTTATATACAGTATATAATATGTATTTTGTGTAATCTGATATTATATGTAAAGTATATAATATATATTTGGTGAAATTTTATATTTTATATACAGTATATAACATATATTTGGTGTAATTTCATATTTTATGTACGGTTTATAGTATATATTTCGTGACATTTGATATTTTATGTACAGTATATAATATATATTTGTTGAAATTTGATATTTTATGTACAGTATATAATATATATTTGCTGAAATTTTATATTTTATGTACAGTGTATAATATATATTTGGTGTACTTTCATATTTTATGTACAGTATATAGTATATATTTGGTGACATTTCATATTTTATGAACAATAGGTAAGATATGTTTGTTGAAATTTGATATTTTATGGACAGTATATAATATATATTGGGTGAAGTTTGATATTATAGGTACAGTATATAATATATATTTGGTGAAATTTGATATTTTATGTACAGTATATAATATATATTTGGTGAAATTTGACATTTTATGTACGGTACATAATATATATTTGGTGTACTTTCATATTTTATGTACAGTATATAGTATATATCTGGTGAAATTTGATATTTTTTGCACAGTATATAGCAGATATTTGGTGAAATTTGATATTATACGTACAGTATATAATATACTTTGGGTTAAATTTGATATTTTATGTACAGTAGATAATATATATTTGTTGAAATTTGACATTTTATATACAGTATATAATATATATTTGGTGAAATTTTATATTTTACTTACAGTATATAATATATATTTGGTGTATTTTCATATTTTATGTACAGTATATAATATATATATGGTGACATTTGATATTTTATCAACAATATGTAAGATATGTTTGTTGAAATTTGATATTTTATGTACAGTATATAATATATATTTGGTGAAATTTATTATAGGTACAGTATATAATATATATTTGGTGAAATTTGATATTTTATGTACGGTATATAATATATATTTGGTGAAATTTGATATTTTATGTACAGTATATAATATATATTTGGTGAAATTTGACATTTTATGTACAGTATATATATATTTGGTGTACTTTCATATTTTATGTACAGTATATAGTATATATTTTGTGAAATTTGATATTTTTTGCACAGTATATAGCAGATATCTGGTGAAATTTGATATTATATGTACAGTATATAATATACTTTGGGTTAAATTTGATATTTTGTCTACATTATATAATATATATTTGGTGAAATTTGATATTTTATGTACAGTATATAATATATACTTGGTGAAATTTGATATTTTATATACAGTATTTAATATATATTTGGTGTACTTTCATATTTTATGTACAGTATAAAATATATTCTTGATGTACTTTCATATTTTATGTACAGCAAATAATACATATTTGTTGTATTTTGATATTTTATATACAGTATATAATATATATTTGGCGAAATTTGATATTAATTGTACAGTATATAATATATATTTGGTGAAATTTGATATTTTATGTGCAGTATATAAAATATATTTGGTGAAATTTGATATTTTATGTACAGTATATAATATATATTTGGTGTACTTTCATATTTTATGTACAGTATAAAATATATACTTGATGTACTTTCAAGTTTTATGTGCAGTATATAATAAATATTTGGGGTTCCTTCATATTTTATGTACAGTATATAATATATATTTTGTGAAATTTGATATTTCATCTACTGTATATAAGATATCGTTGGTGAAATTTGATATTTTATGTACAGTATATGATATATAATTGGTGTACTTTCATATTTTACTTGCAGTATATAATACCTATTTGGTGTACTTTGATATTTTATGTACAGTGCATAATATATAGGTGTAGTTTCATATTTTATGTACAGTATATGGTATATAATTCCTGAAATTTGATATTATATGTACAGTATATGATATGTATTTGGTGTAATTTGATATTATATGTACAATATATAATATGTATTTGGTGAAATTTTATATTTTATGTACAGTATATAATATATATTTGGTGTACTTTCATATTTTATGTACAGTATATAGTATATATTAGGTGAAATTTGATTTTTTATGTACATTATATAACAGATATTTGGTGAAATGTGATATTATATGTACAGTATATTATGTTTTTGGTGAAATTTGATATTTTTTGTACAGTATATAAGATATATTTGGTGAAATTTTATATTTTATAAACAGTATATATTGTATATTTTGTGTACTTTCATATTTTATGTACAGTGTAGAGAATATATTTGGTGACATTTGATATTTTATGTACAGTATGTAATATAAATTTGTTGAAATTTGATATTTTATGTACAGTATGTAATATATATTTGGTGTACTTTCATATTTTAAGTATAGTATAAAATATATACTTGATGTAGTTTCATATTTTATGTACAGAAAATAATATATATTTGTTGAAATTTCTTATTTTATGTACAGTATATAATATATATTTGGTGAAATTTGATATTATAGGTACAGTATATAATATATATTTGGTGAAATTTGATATTTTTTGAACTGTATATAATATATATTTGGTGAAATTTCATACTTTATGTACAGTATAAAACATATATTTGGTGAAATTTGATATTTTATGTACAGTATATAATATATATTTGGTGTACTTTCATATTTTATGTGCAGTATAAAATATATACTTGATGTACTTTCATATTTTATGTAAGAAAATAATACATATTTGTTGAAATTTGATATTTTATGTACAGTATATAATTTATATTTGGTGCAATTTTATGTTTTATGTACTCTATATCATATATATTTGGTGTACTTACCAGTTTTATGTACAGTATATAATATATATTTGGTGAAATTTGATATTTTATGTACAGTATATTATATATATTTGGTGAAATTTGATATTTTATATACAGTAAGTAATATATATTTGGTGTACTTTCATATTTTATGTACAGTATGAAATACATACTTGATGTAGTTTCATATTTTATGTACAGTAAATAATACATATTTTTTGAAGTTTAATATTTTATGTACAGTATATAGTATATATTTGGTGACATTTGATATTTTATGTACAGTATGTAATATAAATTTGTTGAAATTTGATATTTTATGTACAGTATATAATATATCTTTGGTGTACTTTCATATTTTATGCAGAGTATAAAATGTATACTTGATGTACTTTCAAGTTTTATGGACAGAATACAATATATATTTGGTGTACTTTCATATTTTATATACAGTATATAATATATATTTTGTGAATTTGGATATTTCATGTACTGTATGTTAGACATAATTGGTGAAATTTGATATTTTCTGTACGGTTGATGATATATAACTTGTGTACTTTCATCTTTTACTTGCAGTATATAATACATATTTGGTGTACTTTGATATTTTATGTACAGTATATAATATATATTTGGTGAAATTTGATATTTTACATACGGTATATAATATATATTTGGTGAAATTTGAGATTTTATGTACAGTATATGATATATATTTGGTGTACTTTCATATTTTACTTACAGTATATAATATATCTTTGGTGTACTTTGATATTTTATGTACAGCATATAATATATATTGGTGTATTTTCATAATTTATGTAGAGTATATAGTATATAATTGCTGAAATTTGATATTTTATGTACAGTATATAATATGTATTTTGTGTAATTTGATATTATATGTACAGTATATAATATATATTTGGTGAAATTTGATATTTTACACACAGTATATAATATATATTTGGTGAAATTTGAGATTTTATGTACGGTATATGATATATATTTGGTGTAATTTCATATTTTACTTACAGTATATAATATATATTTGGTGTACTTTGCTATTTTATGTACAGTATATAATATATATTGGTATAGTTTCATATTTTATGTAGAGTATATAATACATATTTGGTGAAATTTGGTATTTTATATACAGTATGTAATATATATTTGGTGTACTTTCATATTATATGTACAGTATAAAATATATAATTCTACTTTCATATTTTATGTACAGTAATTAATACATATTTGTTGAAATTTGATATTTTATATACAGTATATAATATATATTTGGTGAAATTTCATATTATATTTACAGTATATAATATATATTTGGTGAAATTTCTTATTTTATGTACAGTATATAATATATATTTGGTGAAATTTGAGATTTTATGTACAGTATGTGTTATATATTTGGTGTACTTTCATATTTTACTTACAGTATATAATATATACTTGGTGTACTTTGATATTTTATGTACAGTATATAATATATATTGGTGTAGTTTCATATTTTATGTAGAGTATATAGTATATAATTGCTGAAATTTGATATTTTATATACAGTATATAATATGTATTTTGTGTAATCTGATATTATATGTAAAGTATATAATATATATTTGGTGAAATTTTATATTTTATATACAGTATATAACATATATTTGGTGTAATTTCATATTTTATGTACGGTTTATAGTATATATTTAATGACATTTGATATTTTATGTACAGTATATAATATATATTTGTTGAAATTTGATATTTTATGTACAGTATATAATATATATTTGCTGAAATTTTATATTTTATGTACAGTGTATAATATATATTTGGTGTACTTTCATATTTTATGTACAGTATATAGTATATATTTGGTGACATTTCATATTTTATGAACAATAGGTAAGATATGTTTGTTGAAATTTGATATTTTATGGACAGTATATAATATATATTGGGTGAAGTTTGATATTATAGGTACAGTATATAATATATATTTGGTGAAATTTGATATTTTATGTACAGTATATAATATATATTTGGTGAAATTTGATATTTTATGTACGGTACATAATATATATTTGGTGTACTTTCATATTTTATGTACAGTATATAGTATATATCTGGTGAAATTTGATATTTTTTGCACAGTATATAGCAGATATTTGGTGAAATTTGATATTATATGTACAGTATATAATATGCTTTGGGTTAAATTTGATATTTTGTGTACAGTATATAATATATATTTGGTGAAATTTGATATTTTATGTACAGTATATAATATATATTTGGTGAAATTTGATATTTTATATACAGTATCTAATATATATTTGGTGTACTTTCATATTTTATGTACAGTATAAAATATATACTTGATGTACTTTCATATTTTATGTACAGCAAATAATACATATTTGTTGAAATTTGATATTTTATATACAGTATATAATATATATTTGGCGAAATTTGATATTAATTGTACAGTATATAATATATATTTGGTGAAATTTGATATTTTATGTACAGTATATAAAATATATTTGGTGAAATTTGATATTTTATGTACAGTATATAATATATATTTGGTGTACTTTCATATTTTATGTACAGTATAAAATATATACCTGATGTACTTTCAAGTTTTATGTGCAGTATATAATAAATATTTGGGGTGCTTACTTATTTTATGTACAGTATATAATACATATTTTGTGAAATTTGATATTTCATCTACTGTATATAAGATATAGTTGGTGAAATTTGATATTTTATCTACAGTATATGATATATAATTGGTGTACTTTCATATTTTACTTGCAGTTTATAACACATATTTGGTGTACTTTCATATTTTATGTACAGTATATAGTATATATTTGTTGACATTTGATATTTTATGTACGGTATATAATATATATTTGTTGAAATTTGATATTTTATGTAAAGTATATAATATATATTTGGTGAAATTTTATATTTTATGTACACTAGATACTATATATTTGGTGTACTTTCATATTTTATGTACAGTATATAGTATATATTTGGTGACATTTGATATTTTATGTACAATATATAAGATATGTTTGTTGAAATTTGATATTTTATGTACAGTATATAATATATATTTGGTGAAATTTGATATTTTATGTACAGTATATAATATATATTTGGTGTACTTTCATATTTTATGTGCAGTATAAAATATATACTTGATGTACTTTCATATTTTATGTAAGAAAATAATACATATTTGTTGAAATTTGATATTTTATGTACAGTATATAATTTATATTTGGTGCAATTTTATATTTTATGTACTCTATATCATATATATTTGGTGTACTTACCAGTTTTATGTACAGTATATAATATATATTTGGTGAAATTTGATATTATAGGTACAGTATATAATATATATTTGGTGAAATTTGATATTTTACTTACAGTAAAATATATATTTGCTGTATTTTCATATTTTATGTACAGTATATAATATATATTTGGTGACATTTGATATTTTATGAACAATATGTAAGATATGTTTGTTGAAATTTGAAATTTTGTGTACAGTATATAATATATATTTGGTGAAATTTGATGTTATAAGTACAGTATATAATATATATTTGGTGAAATTTGATATTTAATGTACAGTATATAATATATATTTGGTGAAATTTGATATTTTATGTACAGTTTATAAGATATATTTGGTGAAATTTGATATTTTATATACTATATATATATTTGGTGTACTTTCCTATTTTATGTACATATATAGTATATATTTGGTGAAATTCGATATTTTTTGCACAGTACATAGTAGATATTTGGTGAAATTTGATATTATATGTACAGTATATAGTATACTTTGGGTTAAATTTGATATTTTGTGTACAGTATATAATATATATTTGGTGAAATTTGATATTTTATGTACAGTATATAATATATATTTCGTGAAATTTGATATTTTATATACAGTATGTAATATATATTTGGTGTACTTTCATATTTTATGTACAGTATAAAATATATACCTGATGTACTTTCAAGTTTTATGTGCAGTATATAATAAATATTTGGGGTGCTTACTTATTTTAAGTACAGTATATAATACATATTTTGTGAAATTTGATATTTCATCTACTGTATATAAGATATCGTTGGTGAAATTTGATATTTTATCTACAGTATATGATATATAATTGGTGTACTTTCATATTTTACTTGCAGTTTATAACACATATTTGGTGTACTTTCATATTTTATGTACAGTATATAGTATATATTTGTTGACATTTGATATTTTATGTACGGTATATAATATATATTTGTTGAAATTTGATATTTTATGTAAAGTATATAATATATATTTGGTGAAATTTTATATTTTATGTACACTAGATACTATATATTTGGTGTACTTTCATATTTTATGTACAGTACATAGTATATATTTGGTGACATTTGATATTTTATGTACAATATATAAGATATGTTTGTTGAAATTTGATATTTTATGTACAGTATATAATATATATTTGGTGAAATTTGATATTTTATGTACAGTATATAATATATATTTGGTGAAATTTGATAATTTAGGTACAGTATAAAAGATATATTTGGTGAAATTTGATATTTTATGTACAGTATATAATATATATTTGGTGAAATTTGATATTTCACACACAGTATATAATATATATTTGATGAAATTTGAGATTTTATGTACGGTATATGATATATATTTGGTGTATTTTCATATTTTACTTATAGTATATAATATATATTTGGTGTACTTTGATATTTTATGCACAGTATATAATATATATTGGTGTAGTTTCATACTTTATGTAGAGTATATAGTATATAATTGCTGAAATTTGATATTTTATATACAGTATATAATATGTATTTTGTGTAATCTGATATTATATGTAAAGTATATAATATATATTTGGTGAAATTTTATATTTTATATAAAGTATATAACATATATTTGGTGTAATTTCATATTTTATGTACAGTATATAGTATATATTTGGTGACATTTGATATTTTATGTACAGTATATAATATACATTTGCTGAAATTTGATATTTTATTTACAGTAAATAATATATATTTGGTGAAATTTTATATTTTATGTACAGTGTATAATATATATTTGGTGTACTTTCATATTTTATGTACAGTATATAGTATATAGTTGGTGACATTAGATATTTTATGTACAGTAGATAATATATATTTGTTGAAATTTGACATTTTATATACAGTATATAATATATATTTGGTGAAATTTTATATTTTACTTACAGTATATAATATATATTTGATGTATTTTCATATTTTATGTACAGTATATAATATATATATGGAGACATTTGATATTTTATCAACAATATGTAAGATATGTTTGTTGAAATTTGATATTTTATGTACAGTATATAATATATATTTGGCCAAATTTGATATTAATTGTACAGTGTATAATATATATTTGGTGAAATTTGATATTTTATGTACAGTATATAAAATATATTCGGTGAAATTTGGTATTTTATGTACAGTATATAATATATATTTGGTGTACTTTCATATTTTATGTACAGTATAAAATATATACTTGATGTACTTTCAAGTTTTATGTGCAGTATATAATAAATATTTGGGGTTCCTTCATATTTTATGTACAGTATATAATATATATTTTGTGAAATTTGATATTTCATCTTCTGTATATAAGATATCGTTGGTGAAATTTGATATTTTATGTACAGTATATGATATATAATTGGTGTACTTTCATATTTTACTTGCAGTATATAATACCTATTTGGTGTGCTTTGATATTTTATGTACAGTGCATAATATATAGGTGTAGTTTCATATTTTATGTACAGTATATGGTATATAATTCCTGAAATTTGATATTATATGTACAGTATATGATATGTATTTGGTGTAATTTGATATTATATGTACAATATATATTATGTATTTGGTGAAATTTTGTATTTTATGTACAGTATATAATATATATTTGGTGTACTTTCATATTTTATGTACAGTATATAGTATATATTAGGTGAAATTTGATTTTTTATGTACATTATATAACAGATATTTGGTGAAATGTGATATTATATGTACAGTATATTATGTTTTTGGTGAAATTTGATATTTTATGTACAGTATATAAGATATATTTGGTGAAATTTTATATTTTATAAACAGTATATATTGTATATTTTGTGTACTTTCATATTTTATGTACAGTGTATAGAATATATTTGGTGACATTTGATATTTTATGTACAGTATGTAATATAAATTTGTTGAAATTTGATATTTTATGTACAGTATGTAATATATATTTGGTGTACTTTCATATTTTAAGTACAGTATAAAATATATACTTGATGTAGTTTCATATTTTATGTACAGAAAATAATATATATTTGTTGAAATTTCTTATTTTATGTACAGTATATAATATATATTTGGTGAAATTTGATATTATAGGTACAGTATATAATATATATTTGGTGAAATTTGATATTTTTTGAACTGTATATAATATATATTTGGTGAAATTTCATACTTTATGTACAGTATAAAACATATATTTGGTGAAATTTGATATTTTATGTACAGTATATGATATATATTTGGTGTACTTTCATATTTTATGTGCAGTATAAAATATATACTTCATGTACTTTCATATTTTATGTAAGAAAATAATACATATTTGTTGAAATTTGATATTTTATGTACAGTATATAATTTATATTTGGTGCAATTTTATGTTTTATGTACTCTATATCATATATATTTGGTGTACTTACCAGTTTTATGTACAGTATATAATATATATTTGGTGAAATTTGATATTTTATGTACAGTATATTATATATATTTGTTGAAATTTGATATTTTATATACAGTAAGTAATATATATTTGGTGTACTTTCATATTTTATGTACAGTATAAAATACATACTTGATGTAGTTTCATATTTTATGTACAGTAAATAATACATATTTTTTGAAATTTAATATTTTATGTACAGTATATAGTATATATTTGGTGACATTTGATATTTTATGTACAGTATGTAATATAAATTTGTTGAAATTTGATATTTTATGTACAGTATGTAATATATCTTTGGTGTACTTTCATATTTTATGTAGAGTATAAAATATATACTTGATGTACTTTCAAGTTTTATGGACAGAATACAATATATATTTGGTGTACTTTCATATTATATATACAGTATATAATATATATTTTGTGAATTTGGATATTTCATGTACGGTATGTTAGACATAATTGGTGAAATTTGATATTTTCTGTACAGTAGATGATATATTACTTGTGTACTTTCATCTTTTACTTGCAGTATATAATACATATTTGGTGTACTTTGATGTTTTATGTACAGTATATAATATATATTTGGTGAAATTTGATATTTTACATACTGTATATAATATATATTTGGTGAAATTTGAGATTTTATGTACAGTATATGATATATATTTGGTGTACTTTCATATTTCACTTACAGTATATAATATATCTTTGGTGTACTTTGATATTTTATGTACAGCATATAATATATATTGGTGTATTTTCATATTTTATGTAGAGTATATAGTATATAATTGCTGAAATTTGATATTTTATGTACAGTATATAATATGTATTTTGTGTAATTTGATATTATATGTACAGTATATAATATATATTTGGTGAAATTTGATATTTTACACACAGTATATAATATATATTTGGTGAAATTTGAGATTTTATGTACGGTATATGATATATATTTGGTGTAATTTCATATTTTACTTACAGTATATAATATATATTTGGTGTACTTTGCTATTTTATGTACAGTATATAATATATATTGGTGTAGTTTCATATTTTATGTAGAGTATATAATACATATTTGGTGAAATTTGGTATTTTATATACAGTATGTAATATATATTTGGTGTACTTTCATATTATATGTACAGTATAAAATATATAATTCTACTTTCATATTTTATGTACAGTAATTAATACATATTTGTTGAAATTTGATATTTTATATACAGTATATAATATATATTTGGTGAAATTTCATATTATATTTACAGTATATAATATATATTTGGTGAAATTTCTTATTTTATGTACAGTATATAATATATATTTGGTGAAATTTGAGATTTTATGTACAGTATGTGATATATATTTGGTGTACTTTCATATTTTACTTACAGTATATAATATATACTTGGTGTACTTTGATATTTTATGTACAGTATATAATATATATTGGTGTAGTTTCATATTTTATGTAGAGTATATAGTATATAATTGCTGAAATTTGATATTTTATATACAGTATATAATATGTATTTTGTGTAATCTGATATTATATGTAAAGTATATAATATATATTTGGTGAAATTTTATATTTTATATACAGTATATAACATATATTTGGTGTAATTTCATATTTTATATATGGTTTATAGTATATATTTCGTGACATTTGATATTTTATGTACAGTATATAATATATATTTGTTGAAATTTGATATTTTATGTACAGTATATAATATATATTTGCTGAAATTTTATATTTTATGTACAGTGTATAATATATATTTGGTGTACTTTCATATTTTATGTACAGTATATAGTATATATTTGGTGACATTTCATATTTTATGAACAATAGGTAAGGTATGTTTGTTGAAATTTGATATTTTATGTACAGTATATAATATATATTGGGTGAAGTTTGATATTATAGGTACAGTATATAATATATATTTGGTGAAATTTGATATTTTATGTACAGTATATAATATATATTTGGTGAAATTTGATATTTTATGTACGGTACATAATATATATTTGGTGTACTTTCATATTTTATGTACAGTATATAGTATATATCTGGTGAAATTTGATATTTTTTGCACAGTATATAGCAGACATTTGGTGAAATTTGATATTATATGTACAGTATATAATATACTTTGGGTTAAATTTGATATTTTGTGTACAGTATATAATATATATTTGGTGAAATTTGATATTTTATGTACAGTATATAATATATATTTGGTGAAATTTGATATTTTATATACAGTATCTAATATATATTTGGTGTACTTTCATATTTTATGTACAGTATAAAATATATACTTGATGTACTTTCATATTTTATGCACAGCAAATAATACATATTTGTTGAAATTTGATATTTTATATACAGTATATAATATATATTTGGCGAAATTTGATATTAATTGTACAGTATATAATATATATTTGGTGAAATTTGATATTTTATGTACAGTATATAAAATATATTTGGTGAAATTTGATATTTTATGTACAGTATATAGTATATATTTGTTGACATTTGATATTTTATGTACGGTATATAATATATATTTGTTGAAATTTGATATTTTATGTAAAGTATATAATATATATTTGGTGAAATTTTATATTTTATGTACACTAGATACTATATATTTGGTGTACTTTCATATTTTATGTACAGTATATAGTATATATTTGGTGACATTTGATATTTTATGTACAATATATAAGATATGTTTGTTGAAATTTGATATTTTATGTACAGTATATAATGTATATTTGGTGAAATTTGATATTTTATGTACAGTATATAATATATATTTGGTGAAATTTGATAATTTAGGTACAGTATAAAAGATATATTTGGTGAAATTTGATATTTTATGTACAGTATATAATATATATTTGGTGAAATTTGATATTTCACCCACAGTATATAATATATATTTGATGAAATTTGAGATTTTATGTACGGTATATGATATATATTTGGTGTACTTTCATATTTTACTTATAGTATATAATATATATTTGGTGTACTTTGATATTTTATGCACAGTATATAATATATATTGGTGTAGTTTCATACTTTATGTAGAGTATATAGTATATAATTGCTGAAATTTGATATTTTATATACAGTATATAATATGTATTTTGTGTAATCTGATATTATATGTAAAGTATATAATATATATTTGGTGAAATTTTATATTTTATATAAAGTATATAACATATATTTGGTGTAATTTCATATTTTATGTACAGTATATAGTATATATTTGGTGACATTTGATATTTTATGTACAGTATATAATATATATTTGCTGAAATTTGATATTTTATTTACAGTAAATAATATATATTTGGTGAAATTTTATATTTTATGTACAGTGTATAATATATATTTGGTGTACTTTCATATTTTATGTACAGTATATAGTCTATAGTTGGTGACATTAGATATTTTATGTACAGTAGGTAATATATATTTGTTGAAATTTGACATTTTATATACAGTATATAATATATATTTGGTGAAATTTTATATTTTACTTACAGTATATAATATATATTTGGTGTATTTTCATATTTTATGTACAGTATATAATATATATATGGTGACATTTGATATTTTATCAACAATATGTAAGATATGTTTGTTGAAATTTGATATTTTATGTACAGTATATAATATATATTTGGTGAAATTTGATATTATAGGTACAGTATATAATATATATTTGGTGAAATTTGATATTTTATGTACGGTATATAATATATATTTGGTGAAATTTGATATTTTATGTACAGTATATAATATATGTTTGGTGAAATTTGACATTTTATGTACAGTATATATATATTTGGTGTACTTTCATATTTTATGTACAGTATATAGTATATATTTGGTGAAATTTGATATTTTTTGCACAGTATATAGCAGATATTTGGTGAAATTTGATATTATATGTACAGTATATAATATACTTTGGGTTAAATTTGATATTTTGTCTACATTATATAATATATATTTGGTGAAATTTGATATTTTATGTACAGTATATAATATATACTTGGTGAAATTTGATATTTTATATACAGTATTTAATATATATTTGGTGTACTTTCATATTTTATGTACGGTATATAATATATATTTGGTGAAATTTGATATTTTATGTACAGTATATAATATATATTTGGTGAAATTTGACATTTTATGTACAGTATATATATATTTGGTGTACTTTCATATTTTATGTACAGTATATAGTATATATTTGGTGAAATTTGATATTTTTTGCACAGTATATAGCAGATATGTGGTGAAATTTGATATTATATGTACAGTATATAATATACTTTGGGTTAAATTTGATATTTTGTATACATTATATAATATATATTTGGTGAAATTTGATATTTTATCTACAGTATATAATATATACTTGGTGAAATTTGATATTTTATATACAGTATTTAATATATATTTGGTGTACTTTCATATTTTATGTACAGTATAAAATATATACTTGATGTACTTTCATATTTTATGTACAGCAAATAATACATATTTGTTGTATTTTGATATTTTATATACAGTATATAATATATATTTGGCGAAATTTGATATTAATTGTACAGTATATAATATATATTTGGTGAAATTTGATATTTTATGTACAGTATGTAAAATATATTTGGTGAAATTTGATATTTTATGTACAGTATATAATATATATTTGGTGTACTTTCATATTTTATGTACAGTATAAAATATATACTTGATGTACTTTCAAGTTTTATGTGCAGTATATAATAAATATTTGGGGTTCCTTCATATTTTATGTACAGTATATAATATATATTTTGTGAAATTTGATATTTCATCTACTGTATATAAGATATCGTTGGTGAAATTTGATATTTTATATACAGTATATGATATATAATTGGTGTACTTTCATATTTTACTTGCAGTATATAATACCTATTTGGTGTACTTTGATATTTTATGTACAGTGCATAATATATAGGTGTAGTTTCATATTTTATGTACAGTATATGGTATATAATTCCTGAAATTTGATATTATATGTACAGTATATGATATGTATTTGGTGTAATTTGATATTATATGTACAATATATAATATGTATTTGGTGAAATTTTATATTTTATGTACAGTATATAATATATGTTTGGTGTACTTTCATATTTTATGTACAGTATATAGTATATATTAGGTGAAATTTGATTTTTTATGTACATTATATAGCAGATATTTGGTGAAATGTGATATTATATGTACAGTATATTATGTTTTTGGTGAAATTTGATATTTTATGTACAGTATATAAGATATATTTGGTGAAATTTTATATTTTATAAACAGTATATATTGTATATTTTGTGTACTTTCATATTTTATGTACAGTGTAGAGAATATATTTGGTGACATTTGATATTTTATGTACAGTATGTAATATAAATTTGTTGAAATTTGATATTTTATGTACAGTATGTAATATATATTTGGTGTACTTTCATATTTTAAGTACAGTATAAAATATATACTTGATGTAGTTTCATATTTTATGTACAGAATATAATATATATTTGTTGAAATTTGTTATTTTATGTACAGTATATAATATATATTTGGTGAAATTTGATATTATAGGTACAGTATATAATATATATTTGGTGAAATTTGATATTTTTTAAACTGTATATAATATATATTTGGTGAAATTTCATACTTTATGTACAGTATAAAACATATATTTGGTGAAATTTGATATTTTATGTACAGTATATAATATATATTTGGTGTGCTTTCATATTTTATGTGCAGTATAAAATATATACTTGATGTACTTTCATATTTTATGTAAGAAAATAATACATATTTGTTGAAATTTGATATTTTATGTACAGTATATAATTTATATTTGGTGCAATTTTATATTTTATGTACTCTATATCATATATATTTGGTGTACTTACCAGTTTTATGTACAGTATATAATATATATTTGGTGAAATTTGATATTATAGGTACAGTATATAATATATATTTGGTGAAATTTGATATTTTACTTACAGTATATAATATATATTTGCTGTATTTTCATATTTTATGTACAGTATATAATATATATTTGGTGACATTTGATATTTTATGAACAATATGTAAGATATGTTTGTTGAAATTTGAAATTTTGTGTACAGTATATAATATATATTTGGTGAAATTTGATGTTATAAGTACAGTATATAATATATATTTGGTGAAATTTGATATTTAATGTACAGTATATAATATATATTTGGTGAAGTTTGATATTTTATGTACAGTTTATAAGATATATTTGGTGAAATTTGATATTTTATATACTATATATATATTTGGTGTACTTTCCTATTTTATGTACATATATAGTATATATTTGGTGAAATTCGATAATTTTTGCACAGTACATAGTAGATATTTGGTGAAATTTGATATTATATGTACAGTATATAGTATACTTTGGGTTAAATTTGATATTTTGTGTACAGTATATAATATATATTTGGTGAAATTTGATATTTTATGTACAGTATATAATATATATTTCGTGAAATTTGATATTTTATATACAGTATGTAATATATATTTGGTGTACTTTCATATTTTATGTACAGTATAAAATATATACCTGATGTACTTTCAAGTTTTATGTGCAGTATATAATAAATATTTGGGGTGCTTACTTATTTTATGTACAGTATATAATACATATTTTGTGAAATTTGATATTTCATCTACTGTATATAAGATATAGTTGGTGAAATTTGATATTTTATCTACAGTATATGATATATAATTGGTGTACTTTCATATTTTACTTGCAGTTTATAACACATATTTGGTGTACTTTCATATTTTATGTACAGTATATAGTATATATTTGTTGACATTTGATATTTTATGTACGGTATATAATATATATTTGTTGAAATTTGATATTTTATGTAAAGTATATAATATATATTTGGTGAAATTTTATATTTTATGTACACTAGATACTATATATTTGGTGTACTTTCATATTTTGTGTACAGTACATAGAATATATTTGGTGACATTTGATATTTTATGTACAATATATAAGATATGTTTGTTGAAATTTGATATTTTATGTACAATATATAATATATATTTGGTGAAATTTGATATTTTATGTACAGTATATAATATATATTTGGTGAAATTTGATAATTTAGGTACAGTATAAAAGATATATTTGGTGAAATTTGATATTTTATGTACAGTATATAATATATATTTGGTGAAATTTGATACTTCACACACAGTATATAATATATATTTGATGAAATTTGAGATTTTATGTACGGTATATGATATATATTTGGTGTACTTTCATATTTTACTTATAGTATATAATATATATTTGGTGTACTTTGATATTTTATGCACAGTATATAATATATGTTGGTGTAGTTTCATACTTTATGTAGAGTATATAGTATATAATTGCTGAAATTTGATATTTTATATACAGTATATAATATGTATTTTGTGTAATCTGATATTATATGTAAAGTATATAATATATATTTGGTGAAATTTTATATTTTATATAAAGTATATAACATATATTTGGTGTAATTTCATATTTTATGTACAGTATATAGTATATATTTGGTGACATTTGATATTTTATGTACAGTATATAATATATATTTGCTGAAATTTGATATTTTATTTACAGTAAATAATATATATTTGGTGAAATTTTATATTTTATCTACAGTGTATAATATATATTTGGTGTACTTTCATATTTTATGTACAGTATATAGTATATAGTTGGTGACATTAGATATTTTATGTACAGTAGATAATATATATTTGTTGAAATTTGACATTTTATATACAGTATATAATATATATTTGGTGAAATTTTATATTTTACTTACAGTATATAATATATATTTGGTGTATTTTCATATTTTATGTACAGTATATAATATATATATGGTGACATTTGATATTTTATCAACAATATGTAAGATATGTTTGTTGAAATTTGATATTTTATGTACAGTATATAATATATATTTGGTGAAATTTGATATTATAGGTACAGTATATAATATATATTTGGTGAAATTTGATATTTTATGTACGGTATATAATATATATTTGGTGAAATTTGATATTTTATGTACAGTATATAATATATATTTGGTGAAATTTGACATTTTATGTACAGTATATATATATTTGGTGTACTTTAATATTTTATGTACAGTATATAGTATATATTTGGTGAAATTTGATATTTTTTGCACAGTATATAGCAGATATTTGGTGATATTTGATATTATATGTACAGTATATAATATACTTTGGGTTAAATTTGATATTTTGTCTACATTATATAATATATATTTGGTGAAATTTGATATTTTATGTACAGTATATAATATATACTTGGTGAAATTTGATATTTTATATACAGTATTTAATATATATTTGGTGTACTTTCATATTTTATGTACAGTATAAAATATATACTTGATGTACTTTCATATTTTATGTACAGCAAATAATACATATTTGTTGTATTTTGATATTTTATATACAGTATATAATATATATTTGGCGAAATTTGATATTAATTGTACAGTATATAATATATATTTGGTGAAATTTGATATTTTATGTACAGTATGTAAAATATATTTGGTGAAATTTGATATTTTATGTACAGTATATAATATATATTTGGTGTACTTTCATATTTTATGTACAGTATAAAATATATACTTGATGTACTTTCAAGTTTTATGTGCAGTATATAATAAATATTTGGGGTTCCTTCATATTTTATGTACAGTATATAATATATATTTTGTGAAATTTGATATTTCATCTACTGTATATAAGATATCATTGGTGAAATTTGATATTTTATGTACAGTATATGATATATAATTGGTGTACTTTCATATTTTACTTGCAGTATATAATACCTATTTGGTGTACTTTGATATTTTATGTACAGTGCATAATATATAGGTGTAGTTTCATATTTTATGTACAGTATATGGTATATAATTCCTGAAATTTGATATTATATGTACAGTATATGATATGTATTTGGTGTAATTTGATATTATATGTACAATATATAATATGTATTTGGTGAAATTTTATATTTTATGTACAGTATATAATATATATTTGGTGTACTTTCATATTTTATGTACAGTATATAGTATATATTAGGTGAAATTTGATTTTTTATGTACATTATATAACAGATATTTGGTGAAATGTGATATTATGTGTACAGTATATTATGTTTTTGGTGAAATTTGATATTTTATGTACAGTATATAAGATATATTTGGTGAAATTTTATATTTTATAAACAGTATATATTGTATATTTTGTGTACTTTCATATTTTATGTACAGTGAATAGAATATATTTGGTGACATTTGATATTTTATGTACAGTATGTAATATAAATTTGTTGAAATTTGATATTTTATGTACAGTATGTAATATATATTTGGTGTACTTTCATATTTTAAGTACAGTATAAAATATATACTTGATGTAGTTTCATATTTTATGTACAGAAAATAATATATATTTGTTGAAATTTCTTATTTTATGTACAGTATATAATATATATTTGGTGAAATTTGATATTATAGGTACAGTATATAATATATATTTGGTGAAATTTGATATTTTTTGAACTGTATATAATATATATTTGGTGAAATTTCATACTTTATGTACAGTATAAAACATATATTTGGTGAAATTTGATATTTTATGTACAGTATATAATATATATTTGGTGTACTTTCATATTTTATGTGCAGTATAAAATATATACTTGATGTACTTTCATATTTTATGTAAGAAAATAATATATATTTGTTGAAATTTGATATTTTATGTACAGTATATAATTTATATTTGGTGCAATTTTATGTTTTATGTACTCTATATCATATATATTTGGTGTACTTACCAGTTTTATGTACAGTATATAATATATATTTGGTGAAATTTGATATTTTATGTACAGTATATTATATATATTTGGTGAAATTTGATATTTTATATACAGTAAGTAATATATATTTGGTGTACTTTCATATTTTATGTACAGTATAAAATACATACTTGATGTAGTTTCATATTTTATGTACAGTAAATAATACATATTTTTTGAAATTTAATATTTTATGTACAGTATATAGTATATATTTGGTGACATTTGATATTTTATGTACAGTATGTAATATAAATTTGTTGAAATTTGATATTTTATGTACAGTATATTATATATCTTTGGTGTACTTTCATATTTTATGCAGAGTATAAAATATATACTTGATGTACTTTCAAGTTTTATGGACAGAATACAATATATATTTGGTGTACTTTCATATTTTATATACAGTATATAATATATATTTTGTGAATTTGGATATTTCATGTACTGTATGTTAGACATAATTGGTGAAATTTGATATTTTCTGTACGGTTGATGATATATAACTTGTGTACTTTCATCTTTTACTTGCAGTATATAATACATATTTGGTGTACTTTGATATTTTATGTACAGTATATAATATATATTTGGTGAAATTTGATATTTTACATACGGTATATAATATATATTTGGTGAAATTTGAGATTTTATGTACAGTATATGATATATATTTGGTGTACTTTCATATTTTACTTACAGTATATAATATATCTTTGGTGTACTTTGATATTTTATGTACAGCATATAATATATATTGGTGTATTTTCATATTTTATGTAGAGTATATAGTATATAATTGCTGAAATTTGATATTTTATGTACAGTATATAATATGTATTTTGTGTAATTTGATATTATATGTACAGTATATAATATATATTTGGTGAAATTTGATATTTTACACACAGTATATAATATATATTTGGTGAAATTTGAGATTTTATGTACGGTATATGATATATATTTGGTGTAATTTCATATTTTACTTACAGTATATAATATATATTTGGTGTACTTTGCTATTTTATGTACAGTATATAATATATATTGGTGTAGTTTCATATTTTATATAGAGTATATAATACATATTTGGTGAAATTTGGTATTTTATATACAGTATGTAATATATATTTGGTGTACTTTCATATTATATGTACAGTATAAAATATATAATTCTTTCATATTTTATGTACAGTAATTAATACATATTTGTTGAAATTTGATATTTTATATACAGTATATAATATATATTTGGTGAAATTTCATATTATATTTACAGTATATAATATATATTTGGTGAAATTTCTTATTTTATGTACAGTATATAATATATATTTGGTGAAATTTGAGATTTTATGTACAGTATGTGATATATATTTGGTGTACTTTCATATTTTACTTACAGTATATAATATATACTTGGTGTACTTTGATATTTTATGTACAGTATATAATATATATTGGTGTAGTTTCATATTTTATGTAGAGTATATAGTATATAATTGCTGAAATTTGATATTTTATATACAGTATATAATATGTATTTTGTGTAATCTGATATTATATGTAAAGTATATAATATATATTTGGTGAAATTTTATATTTTATATACAGTATATAACATATATTTGGTGTAATTTCATATTTTATGTACGGTTTATAGTATATATTTCGTGACATTTGATATTTTATGTACAGTATATAATATATATTTGTTGAAATTTGATATTTTATGTACAGTATATAATATATATTTGCTGAAATTTTATATTTTATGTACAGTGTATAATATATATTTGGTGTACTTTCATATTTTATGTACAGTATATAGTATATATTTGGTGACATTTCATATTTTATGAACAATAGGTAAGATATGTTTGTTGAAATTTGATATTTTATGGACAGTATATAATATATATTGGGTGAAGTTTGATATTATAGGTACAGTATATAATATATATTTGGTGAAATTTGATATTTTATGTACAGTATATAATATATATTTGGTGAAATTTGACATTTTATGTACGGTACATAATATATATTTGGTGTACTTTCATATTTTATGTACAGTATATAGTATATATCTGGTGAAATTTGATATTTTTTGCACAGTATATAGCAGATATTTGGTGAAATTTGATATTATATGTACAGCATATAATATACTTTGGGTTAAATTTGATATTTTGTGTACAGTATATAATATATATTTGGTGAAATTTGATATTTTATGTACAGTATATAATATATACTTGGTGAAATTTGATATTTTATATACAGTATTTAATATATATTTGGTGTACTTTCATATTTTATGTACAGTATAAAATATATACTTGATGTACTTTCATATTTTATGTACAGCAAATAATACATATTTGTTGAAATTTGATATTTTATATACAGTATATAATATATATTTGGCGAAATTTGATATTAATTGTACAGTATATAATATATATTTGGTGAAATTTGATATTTTATGTACAGTATATAAAATATATTTGGTGAAATTTGATATTTTATGTACAGTATATAATATATATTTGGTGTACTTTCATATTTTATGTACAGTATAAAATATATACCTGATGTACTTTCAAGTTTTATGTGCAGTATATAATAAATATTTGGGGTGCTTACTTATTTTATGTACAGTATATAATACATATTTTGTGAAATTTGATATTTCATCTACTGTATATAAGATATAGTTGGTGAAATTTGATATTTTATCTACAGTATATGATATATAATTGGTGTACTTTCATATTTTACTTGCAGTTTATAACACATATTTGGTGTACTTTCATATTTTATGTACAGTATATAGTATATATTTGTTGACATTTGATATTTTATGTACGGTATATAATATATATTTGTTGAAATTTGATATTTTATGTAAAGTATATAATATATATTTGGTGAAATTTTATATTTTATGTACACTAGATACTATATATTTGGTGTACTTTCATATTTTATGTACAGTATATAGTATATATTTGGTGACATTTGATATTTTATGTATAATATATAAGATATGTTTGTCGAAATTTGATATTTTATGTACAGTATATAATATATATTTGGTGAAATTTGATATTTTATGTACAGTATATAATATATATTTGGTGAAATTTGATAATTTAGGTACAGTATAAAAGATATATTTGTTGAAATTTGATATTTTATTTACAGTATATAATATATATTTGGTGAAATTTGATATTTCACCCACAGTATATAATATATATTTGATGAAATTTGAGATTTTATGTACGGTATATGATATATATTTGGTGTACTTTCATATTTTACTTATAGTATATAATATATATTTGGTGTACTTTGATATTTTATGCACAGTATATAATATATATTGGTGTAGTTTCATACTTTATGTAGAGTATATAGTATATAATTGCTGAAATTTGATATTTTATATACAGTATATAATATGTATTTTGTGTAATCTGATATTATATGTAAAGTATATAATATATATTTGGTGAAATTTTATATTTTATATAAAGTATATAACATATATTTGGTGTAATTTCATATTTTATGTACAGTATATAGTATATATTTGGTGACATTTGATATTTTATGTACAGTATATAATATATATTTGCTGAAATTTGATATTTTATTTACAGTAAATAATATATATTTGGTGAAATTTTATATTTTATGAACAGTGTATAATATATATTTGGTGTACTTTCATATTTTATGTACAGTATATAGTATATAGTTGGTGACATTAAATATTTTATGTACAGTAGATAATATATATTTGTTGAAAGTTGACATTTTATATACAGTATATAATATATATTTGGTGAAATTTTATATTTTACTTACAGTATATAATATATATTTGGTGTATTTTCATATTTTATGTACAGTATATAATATATATATGGTGACATTTGATATTTTATCAACAATATGTAAGATATGTTTGTTGAAATTTGATATTTTATGTACAGTATATAATATATATTTGGTGAAATTTATTATAGGTACAGTATATAATATATATTTGGTGAAATTTGATATTTTATGTACGGTATATAATATATATTTGGTGAAATTTGATATTTTATGTACAGTATATAATATATATTTGGTGAAATTTGACATTTTATGTACAGTATATATATATTTGGTGTACTTTCATATTTTATGTACAGTATATAGTATATATTTGGTGAAATTTGATAATTTTTGCACAGTATATAGCAGATATTTGGTGAAATTTGATATTATATGTACAGTATATAATATACTTTGGGTTAAATTTGATATTTTGTCTACATTATATAATATATATTTGGTGAAATTTGATATTTTATGTACAGTATATAATATATACTTGGTGAAATTTGATATTTTATATACAGTATTTAATATATATTTGGTGTACTTTCATATTTTATGTACAGTATAAAATATATTCTTGATGTACTTTCATATTTTATGTACAGCAAATAATACATATTTGTTGTATTTTGATATTTTATATACAGTATATAATATATATTTGGCGAAATTTGATATTAATTGTACAGTATATAATATATATTTGGTGAAATTTGATATTTTATGTGCAGTATATAAAATATATTTGGTGAAATTTGATATTTTATGTACAGTATATAATGTATATTTGGTGTACTTTCATATTTTATGTACAGTATAAAATATATACTTGATGTACTTTCAAGTTTTATGTGCAGTATATAATAAATATTTGGGGTTCCTTCATATTTTATGTACAGTATATAATATATATTTTGTGAAATTTGATATTTCATCTACTGTATATAAGATATCGTTGGTGAAATTTGATATTTTATGTACAGTATATGATATATAATTGGTGTACTTTCATATTTTACTTGCAGTATATAATACCTATTTGGTGTACTTTGATATTTTATGTACAGTGCATAATATATAGGTGTAGTTTCATATTTTATGTACAGTATATGGTATATAATTCCTGAAATTTGATATTATATGTACAGTATATGATATGTATTTGGTGTAATTTGATACTATATGTACAATATATAATATGTATTTGGTGAAATTTTATATTTTATGTACAGTATATAATATATATTTGGTGTACTTTCATATTTTATGTACAGTATATTGTATATATTAGGTGAAATTTGATTTTTTATGTACATTATATAACAGATATTTGGTGAAATGTGATATTATATGTACAGTATATTATGTTTTTGGTGAAATTTGATATTTTATGTACAGTATATAAGATATATTTGGTGAAATTTTATATTTTATAAACAGTATATATTGTATATTTTGTGTACTTTCATATTTTATGTACAGTGTATAGAATATATTTGGTGACATTTGATATTTTATGTACAGTATGTAATATAAATTTGTTGAAATTTGATATTTTATGTACAGTATGTAATATATATTTGGTGTATTTTCATATTTTAAGTACAGTATAAAGTATATACTTCATGTAGTTTCATATTTTATGTACAGAAAATAATATATATTTGTTGAAATTTGTTATTTTATGTACAGTATATAATATATATTTGGTGAAATTTGATATTATAGGTACAGTATATAATATATATTTGGTGAAATTTGATATTTTTTGAACTGTATATAATATATATTTGGTGAAATTTCATACTTTATGTACAGTATAAAACATATATTTGGTGAAATTTGATATTTTATGTACAGTATATAATATATATTTGGTGTAATTTCATATTTTATGTGCAGTATAAAATATATACTTGATGTACTTTCATATTTTATGTAAGAAAATAATACATATTTGTTGAAATTTGATATTTTATGTACAGTATATAATTTATATTTGGTGCAATTTTATATTTTATGTACTCTATATCATATATATTTGGTGTACTTACCAGTTTTATGTACAGTATATAATATATATTTGGTGAAATTTGATATTATAGGTACAGTATATAATATATATTTGGTGAAATTTGATATTTTACTTACAGTATATAATATATATTTGCTGTATTTTCATATTTTATGTACAGTATATAATATATATTTGGTGACATTTGATATTTTATGAACAATATGTAAGATATGTTTGTTGAAATTTGAAATTTTGTGTACAGTATATAATATATTTTTGGTGAAATTTGATGTTATAAGTACAGTATATAATATATATTTGGTGAAATTTGATATTTAATGTACAGTATATAATATATATTTGGTGAAATTTGATATTTTATGTACAGTATATAAGATATATTTGGTGAAATTTGATATTTTATGTACAGTATATAAGATATATTTGGTGAAATTTGATATTTTATATACTATATATATATTTGGTGTACTTTCCTATTTTATGTACATATATAGTATATATTTGGTGAAATTCGATATTTTTTGCACAGTACATAGTAGATATTTGGTGAAATTTGATATTATATGTACAGTATATAGTATACTTTGGGTTAAATTTGATATTTTGTGTACAGTATATAATATGTATTTGGTGAAATTTGATATTTTATGTACAGTATATAATATATATTTCGTGAAATTTGATATTTTATATACAGTATGTAATATATATTTGGTGTACTTTCATATTTTATGTACAGTATAAAATATATACCTGATGTACTTTCAAGTTTCATGTGCAGTATATAATAAATATTTGGGGTGCTTACTTATTTTATGTACAGTATATAATACATATTTTGTGAAATTTGATATTTCATCTACTGTATATAAGATATAGTTGGTGAAATTTGATATTTTATCTACAGTATATGATATATAATTGGTGTACTTTCATATTTTACTTGTAGTATATAATACCTATTTGGTGTACTTTGATATTTTATGTACAGTGCATAATATATAGGTGTAGTTTCATATTTTATGTACAGTATATGGTATATAATTCCTGAAATTTGATATTATATGTACAGTATATCATATGTATTTGGTGTAATTTGATATTATATGTACAATATATAATATGTATTTGGTGAAATTTTATATTTTATGTACAGTATATAATATGTATTTGGTGTACTTTCATATTTTATGTACAGTATATAGTATATATTAGTTGAAATTTGATTTTTTATGTACATTATATAACAGATATTTGGTGAAATGTGATATTATATGTACAGTATATTATGTTTTTGGTGAAATTTGATATTTTATGTACAGTATATAAGATATATTTGGTGAAATTTTATATTTTATAAACAGTATATATTGTATATTTTGTGTACTTTCATATTTTATGTACAGTGTATAGAATATATTTGGTGACATTTGATATTTTATGTACAGTATGTAATATAAATTTGTTGAAATTTGATATTTTATGTACAGTATGTAATATATATTTGGTGTACTTTCATATTTTAAGTACAGTATAAAATATATACTTGATGTAGTTTCATATTTTATGTACAGAAAATAATATATATTTGTTGAAATTTCTTATTTTATGTACAGTATATAATATATATTTGGTGAAATTTGATATTATAGGTACAGTATATAATATATATTTGGTGAAATTTGATATTTTTTGAACTGTATATAATATGTATTTGGTGAAATTTCATACTTTATGTACAGTATAAAACATATATTTGGTGAAATTTGATATTTTATGTACAGTATATAATATATATTTGGTGTACTTTCATATTTTATGTGCAGTATAAAATATATACTTGATGAACTTTCATATTTTATGTAAGAAAATAATACATATTTGTTGAAATTTGATATTTTATGTACAGAATATAATTTATATTTGGTGCAATTTTCTGTTTTATGTACTCTATATCATATATATTTGGTGTACTTACCAGTTTTATGTACAGTATATAATATATATTTGGTGAAATTTGATATTTTATGTACAGTAAATTATTTATATTTGGTGAAATTTGATATTTTATATACAGTAAGTAATATATATTTGGTGTACTTTCATATTTTATGTACAGTATAAAATACATACTTGATGTAGTTTCATATTTTATGTACAGTAAATAATACATATTTTTTGAAATTTAATATTTTATGTACAGTATATAGTATATATTTGGTGACATTTGATATTTTATGTACAGTATGTAATATTAATTTGTTGAAATTTGATATTTTATGTACAGTATGTAATATATCTTTGGTGTACTTTCATATTTTATGTAGAGTATAAAATATATACTTGATGTACTTTCAAGTTTTATGGACAGAATACAATATATATTTGGTGTACTTTCATATTTTATATACAGTATATAATATATATTTTGTGAATTTGGATATTTCATGTACTGTATGTTAGAAATAATTGGTGAAATTTGATATTTTCTGTACGGTTGATGATATATAACTTTTGTACTTTCATCTTTTACTTGCAGTATATAATACATATTTGGTGTACTTTGATATTTTATGTACAGTATATAATATATATTTGGTGAAATTTGATATTTTACATACGGTATATAATATATATTTGGTGAAATTTGAGATTTTATGTACAGTATATGATATATATTTGGTGTACTTTCATATTTTACTTACAATATATATTATATCTTTGGTGTACTTTGATATTTTATGTACAGCATATAATATATATTGGTGTATTTTCATATTTTATGTAGAGTATATAGTATATAATTGCTGAAATTTGATATTTTATGTACAGTATATAATATGTATTTTGTGTAATTTGATATTATATGTACAGTATATAATATATATTTGGTGAAATTTGATATTTTACACACAGTATATAATATATATTTGGTGAAATTTGAGATTTTATGTACGGTATATGATATATATTTGGTGTAATTTCATATTTTACTTACAGTATATAATATATATTTGGTGTACTTTGCTATTTTATGTACAGTATATAATATATATTGGTGTAGTTTCATATTTTATGTAGAGTATATAATACATATTTGGTGAAATTTGGTATTTTATATACAGTATGTAATATATATTTGGTGTTCTTTCATATTATATGTACAGTATAAAATATATAATTCTACTTTCATATTTTATGTACAGTAATGAATACATATTTGTTGAAATTTGATATTTTATATACAGTATATAATATATATTTGGTGAAATTTCATATTATATTTACAGTATATAATATATATTTGGTGAAATTTCTTATTTTATGTACAGTATATAATATATATTTGGTGAAATTTGAGATTTTATGTACAGTATGTGATATATATTTGGTGTACTTTCATATTTTACTTACAGTATATAATATATACTTGGTGTACTTTGATATTTTATGTACAGTATATAATATATATTGGTGTAGTTTCATATTTTATGTAGAGTATATAGTATATAATTGCTGAAATTTGATATTTTATATACAGTATATAATATGTATTTTGTGTAATCTGATATTATATGTAAAGTATATAATATATATTTGGTGAAATTTTATATTTTATATACTGTATATAACATATATTTGGTGTAATTTCATATTTTATGTACGGTTTATAGTATATATTTCGTGACATTTGATATTTTATGTACAGTATATAATATATATTTGTTGAAATTTGATATTTTATGTACAGTATATAATATATATTTGCTGAAATTTTATATTTTATGTACAGTGTATAATATATATTTGGTGTACTTTCATATTTTATGTACAGTATATAGTATATATTTGGTGACATTTCATATTTTATGAACAATAGGTAAGATATGTTTGTTGAAATTTGATATTTTATGGACAGTATATAATATATATTGGGTGAAGTTTGATATTATAGGTACAGTATATAATATATATTTGGTGAAATTTGATATTTTATGTACAGTATATAATATATATTTGGTGAAATTTGATATTTTATGTACGGTACATAATATATATTTGGTGTACTTTCATATTTTATGTACAGTATATAGTATATATCTGGTGAAATTTGATATTTTTTGCACAGTATATAGCAGATATGTGGTGAAATTTGATATTATATGTACAGTATATAATATACTTTGGGTTAAATTTGATATTTTGTGTACAGTATATAATATATATTTGGTGAAATTTGATATTTTATGTACAGTATTTAATATATATTTGGTGAAATTTGATATTTTATATACAGTATCTAATATATATTTGGTATACTTTCATATTTTATGTACAGTATAAAATATATACTTGATGTACTTTCATATTTTATGTACAGCAAATAATACATATTTGTTGAAATTTGATATTTTATATACAGTATATAATATATATTTGGCGAAATTTGATATTAATTGTACAGTATATAATATATATTTGGTGAAATTTGATATTTTATGTACAGTATATAAAATATATTTGGTGAAATTTGATATTTTATGTACAGTATATAATATATATTTGGTGTACTTTCATATTTTATGTACAGTATAAAATTTATACCTGATGTACTTTCAAGTTTTATGTGCAGTATATAATAAATATTTGGGGTGCTTACTTATTTTATGTACAGTATATAATACATATTTTGTGAAATTTGATATTTCATCTACTGTATATAAGATATAGTTGGTGAAATTTGATATTTTATCTACAGTATATGATATATAATTGGTGTACTTTCATATTTTACTTGCAGTTTATAACACATATTTGGTGTACCTTCATATTTTATGTACAGTATATAGTATATATTTGTTGACATTTGATATTTTATGTACGGTATATAATATATATTTGTTGAAATTTGATATTTTATGTAAAGTATATAATATATATTTGGTGAAATTTTATATTTTATGTACACTAGATACTATATATTTGGTGTACTTTCATATTTTATGTACAGTATATAGTATATATTTGGTGACATTTGATATTTTATGTACAATATATAAGATATGTTTGTTGCAATTTGATATTTTATGTACAGTATACATTATATATTTGGTGAAATTTGATATTTTATGTACAGTATATAATATATATTTGGTGAAATTTGATAATTTAGGTACAGTATAAAAGATATATTTGTTGAAATTTGATGTTTTATGTACAGTATATAATATATATTTGGTGAAATTTGATATTCCACCCACAGTATATAATATATATTTGATGAAATTTGAGATTTTATGTACGGTATATGCTATATATTTGGTGTACTTTCATATTTTACTTATAGTATATAATATATATTTGGTGTACTTTGATATTTTATGCACAGTATATAATATATATTGGTGTAGTTTCATACTTTATGTAGAGTATATAGTATATAATTGCTGAAATTTGATATTTTATATACAGTATAGAATATGTATTTTGTGTAATCTGATATTATATGTAAAGTATATAATATATATTTGGTGAAATTTTATATTTTATATAAAGTATATAACATATATTTGGTGTAATTTCATATTTTATGTACAGTATATAGTATATATTTGGTGACATTTGATATTTTATGTACAGTATATAATATATATTTGCTGAAATTTGATATTTTATTTACAGTAAATAATATATATTTGGTGAAATTTTATATTTTATGTACAGTGTATAATATATATTTGGTGTACTTTCATATTTTATGTACAGTATATAGTATATAGTTGGTGACATTAAATATTTTATGTACAGTAGATAATATATATTTGTTGAAATTTGACATTTTATATACAGTATATAATATATATTTGGTGAAATTTTATATTTTACTTACAGTATATAATATATATTTGGTGTATTTTCATATTTTATGTACAGTATAAAATATATATATGGTGACATTTGGTATTTTATCAACAATATGTAAGATATGTTTGTTGAAATTTGATATTTTATGTACAGTATATAATATATATTTGGTGAAATTTGATATTATAGGTACAGTATATAATATATATTTGGTGAAATTTGATATTTTATGTACGGTATATAATATATATTTGGTGAAATTTGATATTTTATGTACAGTATATAATATATATTTGGTGAAATTTGACATTTTACGGACAGTATATATATATTTGGTGTACTTTCATATTTTATGTACAGTATATAGTATATATTTGGTGAAATTTGATATTTTTTGCACAGTATATAGCAGATATTTGGTGAAATTTGATATTATATGTACAGTATATAATATACTTTGGGTTGAATTTGATATTTTGTCTACATTATATAATATATATTTGGTGAAATTTGATATTTTATGTACAGTATATAATATATACTTGGTGAAATTTGATATTTTATATACAGTATTTAATATATATTTGGTGTACTTTCATATTTTATGTACAGTATAAAATATATTCTTGATGTACTTTAATATTTTATGTACAGCAAATAATACATATTTGTTGTATTTTGATATTTTATATACAGTATATAATATATATTTGGCGAAATTTGATATTAATTGTACAGTATATAATATATATTTGGTGAAATTTGATATTTTATGTGCAGTATATAAAATATATTTGGTGAAATTTGATATTTTATGTACAGTATATAATATATATTTGGTGTACTTTCATATTTTATGTACAGTATAAAATATATACTTGATGTACTTTCAAGTTTTATGTGCAGTATATAATAAATATTTGGGGTTCCTTCATATTTTATGTACAGTATATAATATATATTTTGTGAAATTTAATATTTCATCTACTGTATATAAGATATCGTTGGTGAAATTTGATATTTTATGTACAGTATATGATATATAATTGGTGTACTTTCATATTTTACTTGCAGTATATAATACCTATTTGGTGTACTTTGATATTTTATGTACAGTGCATAATATATAGGTGTAGTTTCATATTTTATGTACAGTATATGGTATATAATTCCTGAAATTTGATATTATATGTACAGTATATGATATGTATTTGGTGTAATTTGATATTATATGTACAATATATAATATGTATTTGGTGAAATTTTATATTTTATGTACAGTATATAATATATGTTTGGTGTACTTTCATATTTTATGTACAGTATATAGTATATATTAGGTGAAATTTGATTTTTTATGTACATTATATAACAGATATTTGGTGAAATGTGATATTATATGTACAGTATATTATGTTTTTGGTGAAATTTGATATTTTATGTACAGTATATAAGATATATTTGGTGAAATTTTATATTTTATAAACAGTATATATTGTATATTTTGTGTACTTTCATATTTTATGTACAGTGTATAGAATATATTTGGTGACATTTGATATTTTATGTACAGTATGTAATATAAATTTGTTGAAATTTGATATTTTATGTACAGTATGTAATATATATTTGGTGTACTTTCATATTTTAAGTACAGAATAAAATATATACTTGATGTAGTTTCATATTTTATGTACAGAATATAATATATATTTGTTGAAATTTGTTATTTTATGTACAGTATATAATATATATTTGGTGAAATTTGATATTATAGGTACAGTATATAATATATATTTGGTGAAATTTGATATTTTTTGAACTGTATATAATATATATTTGGTGAAATTTCATACTTTATGTACAGTATAAAACATATATTTGGTGAAATTTGATATTTTATGTACAGTATATAATATATATTAGGTGTACTTTCATATTTTATGTGCAGTATAAAATATATACTTGATGTACTTTCATATTTTATGTAAGAAAATAATACATATTTGTTGAAATTTGATATTTTATGTACAGTATATAATTTATATTTGCTGCAATTTTATATTTTATGTACTCTATATCATATATATTTGGTGTACTTACCAGTTTTATGTACAGTATATAATATATATTTGGTGAAATTTGATATTATAGGTACAGTATATAATATATATTTGGTGAAATTTGATATTTTACTTACAGTATATAATATATATTTGCTGTATTTTCATATTTTATGTACAGTATATAATATATATTTGGTGACATTTGATATTTTATGAACAATATGTAAGATATGTTTGTTGAAATTTGAAATTTTGTGTACAGTATATAATTTATATTTGGTGAAATTTGATGTTATAAGTACAGTATATAATATATATTTGGTGAAATTTGATATTTTATGTACAGTATATAATATATATTTGGTGAAATTTGATATTTTATGTACAGTATATAAGATATATTTGGTGAAATTTCATATTTTATATACTATATATATATTTGGTGTACTTTCCTATTTTATGTACATATATAGTATATATTTGGTGAAATTCGATATTTTTTGCACAGTACATAGTAGATATTTGGTGAAATTTGATATTATATGTACAGTATATAGTATACTTTGGGTTAAATTTCATATTTTGTGTACAGTATATAATATATATTTGGTGAAATTTGATATTTTATGTACAGTACATAATATATATTTCGTGAAATTTGATATTTTATATACAGTATGTAATATATATTTGGTGTACTTTCATATTTTATGTACAGTATAAAATATATACCTGATGTACTTTCAAGTTTTATGTGCAGTATATAATAAATATTTGGGGTGCTTACTTATTTTATGTACAGTATATAATACATATTTTGTGAAATTTGATATTTCATCTACTGTATATAAGATATAGTTGGTGAAATTTGATATTTTATCTACAGTATATGATATATAATTGGTGTACTTTCATATTTTACTTGCAGTTTATAACACATATTTGGTGTACTTTCATATTTTATGTACAGTATATAGTATATATTTGTTGACATTTGATATTTTATGTACGGTATATAATATATATTTGTTGAAATTTGATATTTTATGTAAAGTATATAATATATATTTGGTGAAATTTTATATTTTATGTACACTAGATACTATATATTTGGTGTACTTTCATATTTTATGTACAGTACATAGTATATATTTGGTGACATTTGATATTTTATGTACAATATATAAGATATGTTTGTTGAAATTTGATATTTTATGTAGAGTATATAATATATATTTGGTGAAATTTGATATTTTATGTACAGTATATAATATATATTTGGTGAAATTTGATAATTTAGGTACAGTATAAAAGATATATTTGTTGAAATTTGATATTTTATGTACAGTATATAATATATATTTGGTGAAATTTGATATTTCACCCACAGTATATAATATATATTTGATGAAATTTGAGATTTTATGTACGGTATATGATATATATTTGGTGTACTTTCATATTTTACTTATAGTATATAATATATATTTGGTGTACTTTGATATTTTATGCACAGTATATAATATATATTGGTGTAGTTTCATACTTTATGTAGAGTATATAGTATATAATTGCTGAAATTTGATATTTTATATACAGTATATAATATGTATTTTGTGTAATCTGATATTATATGTAAAGTATATAATATATATTTGGTGAAATTTTATATTTTATATAAAGTATATAACATATATTTGGTGTAATTTCATATTTTATGTACAGTATATAGTATATATTTGGTGACATTTGATATTTTATGTACAGTATATAATATATATTTGCTGAAATTTGATATTTTATTTACAGTAAATAATATATATTTCGTGAAATTTTATATTTTATGTACAGTGTATAATATATATTTGGTGTCCTTTCATATTTTATGTACAGTATATAGTCTATAGTTGGTGACATTAGATATTTTATGTACAGTAGATAATATATATTTGTTGAAATTTGACATTTTATATACAGTATATAATATATATTTGGTGAAATTTTATATTTTACTTACAGTATATAATATATATTTGGTGTATTTTCATATTTTATGTACAGTATATAATATATATATGGTGACATTTGATATTTTATCAACAATATGTAAGATATGTTTGTTGAAATTTGATATTTTATGTACAGTATATAATATATATTTGGTGAAATTTGATATTATAGGTACAGTATATAATATATATTTGGTGAAATTTGATATTTTATGTACGGTATATAATATATATTTGGTGAAATTTGATATTTTATGTACAGTATATAATATATATTTGGTGAAATTTGACATTTTATGTACAGTATATATATATTTGGTGTACTTTCATATTTTATGTACAGTATATAGTATATATTTGGTGAAATTTGATATTTTTTGCACAGTATATAGCAGATATTTGGTGAAATTTGATATTATATGTACAGTATATAATATACTTTGGGTTAAATTTGATATTTTGTCTACATTATATAATATATATTTGGTGAAATTTGATATTTTATGTACAGTATATAATATATACTTGGTGAAATTTGATATTTTATATACAGTATTTAATATATATTTGGTGTACTTTCATATTTTATGTACAGTATAAAATATATACTTGATGTACTTTCATATTTTATGTACAGCAAATAATACATATTTGTTGTATTTTGATATTTTATATACAGTATATAATATATATTTGGCGAAATTTGATATTAATTGTACAGTATATAATATATATTTGGTGAAATTTGATATTTTATGTACAGTATGTAAAATATGTTTGGTGAAATTTGATATTTTATGTACAGTATATAATATATATTTGGTGTACTTTCATATTTTATGTAATATATGTATTTTATGTAATATCAGTATAAAATATATACTTGATGTACTTTCAAGTTTTATGTGCAGTATATAATAAATATTTGGGGTTCCTTCATATTTTATGTACAGTATATAATATATATTTTGTGAAATTTGATATTTCATCTACTGTATATAAGATATCGTTGGTGAAATTTGATATTTTATGTACAGTATATGATATATAATTGGTGTACTTTCATATTTTACTTGCAGTATATAATACCTATTTGGTGTACTTTGATATTTTATGTACAGTGCGTAATATATAGGTGTAGTTTCATATTTTATGTACAGTATATGGTATATAATTCCTGAAATTTGATATTATATGTACAGTATATGATATGTATTTGGTGTAATTTGATATTATATGTACAATATATAGTATGTATTTGGTGAAATTTTATATTTTATGTACAGTATATAATATATATTTGGTGTACTTTCATATTTTATGTACAGTATATAGTATATATTAGGTGAAATTTGATTTTTTATGTACATTATATAACAGATATTTGGTGAAATGTGATATTATATGTACAGTATATTATGTTTTTGGTGAAATTTGATATTTTATGTACAGTATATAAGATATATTTGGTGAAATTTTATATTTTATAAACAGTATATATTGTATATTTTGTGTACTTTCATATTTTATGTACAGTGTATAGAATATATTTGGTGACATTTGATATTTTATGTACAGTATGTAATATAAATTTGTTGAAATTTGATATTTTATGTACAGTATGTAATATATATTTGGTGTACTTTCATATTTTAAGTACAGTATAAAATATATACTTGATGTAGTTTCATATTTTATGTACAGAAAATAATATATATTTGTTGAAATTTCTTATTTTATGTACAGTATATAATATATATTTGGTGAAATTTGATATTATAGGTACAGTATATAATATATATTTGGTGAAATTTGATATTTTTTGAACTGTATATAATATATATTTGGTGAAATTTCATACTTTATGTACAGTATAAAACATATATTTGGTGAAATTTGATATTTTATGTACAGTATATAATATATATTTGGTGTACTTTCATATTTTATGTGCAGTATAAAATATATACTTGATGTACTTTCATATTTTATGTAAGAAAATAATATATATTTGTTGAAATTTGATATTTTATGTAGAGTATATAATTTATATTTGGTGCAATTTTATGTTTTATGTACTCTATATCATATATATTTGGTGTACTTACCAGTTTTATGTACAGTATATAATATATATTTGGTGAAATTTGATATTTTATGTACAGTATATTATATATATTTGGTGAAATTTGATATTTTATATACAGTAAGTAATATATATTTGGTGTACTTTCATATTTTATGTACAGTATAAAATACATACTTGATGTAGTTTCATATTTTATGTACAGTAAATAATACATATTTTTTGAAATTTAATATTTTATGTACAGTATATAGTATATATTTGGTGACATTTGATATTTTATGTACAGTATGTAATATAAATTTGTTGAAATTTGATATTTTATGTACAGTATATAATATATCTTTGGTGTACTTTCATATTTTATGCAGAGTATAAAATATATACTTGATGTACTTTCAAGTTTTATGGACAGAATACAATATATATTTGGTGTACTTTCATATTTTATATACAGTATATAATATATATTTTGTGAATTTGGATATTTCATGTACTGTATGTTAGACATAATTGGTGAAATTTGATATTTTCTGTACGGTTGATGATATATAACTTGTGTACTTTCATCTTTTACTTGCAGTATATAATACATATTTGGTGTACTTTGATATTTTATGTACAGTATATAATATATATTTGGTGAAATTTGATATTTTACATACGGTATATAATATATATTTGGTGAAATTTGAGATTTTATGTACAGTATATGATATATATTTGGTGTACTTTCATATTTCACTTACAGTATATAATATATCTTTGGTGTACTTTGATATTTTATGTACAGCATATAATATATATTGGTGTATTTTCATATTTTATGTAGAGTATATAGTATATAATTACTGAAATTTGATATTTTATGTACAGTATATAATATGTATTTTGTGTAATTTGATATTATATGTACAGTATATAATATATATTTGGTGAAATTTGATATTTTACACACAGTATATAATATATATTTGGTGAAATTTGAGATTTTATGTACGGTATATGATATATATTTGGTGTAATTTCATATTTTACTTACAGTATATAATATATATTTGGTGTACTTTGCTATTTTATGTACAGTATATAATATATATTGGTGTAGTTTCATATTTTATGTAGAGTATATAATACATATTTGGTGAAATTTGGTATTTTATATACAGTATGTAATATATATTTGGTGTTCTTTCATATTATATGTACAGTATAAAATATATAATTCTACTTTCATATTTTATGTACAGTAATTAATACATATTTGTTGAAATTTGATATTTTATATACAGTATATAATATATATTTGGTGAAATTTCATATTATATTTACAGTATATAATATATATTTGGTGAAATTTCTTATTTTATGTACAGTATATAATATATATTTGGTGAAATTTGAGATTTTATGTACAGTATGTGATATATATTTGGTGTACTTTCATATTTTACTTACAGTATATAATATATACTTGGTGTACTTTGATATTTTATTTACAGTATATAATATATATTGGTGTAGTTTCATATTTTATGTAGAGTATATAGTATATAATTGCTGAAATTTGATATTTTATATACAGTATATAATATGTATTTTGTGTAATCTGATATTATATGTAAAGTATATAATATATATTTGGTGAAATTTTATATTTTATATACAGTATATAACATATATTTGGTGTAATTTCATATTTTATGTACGGTTTATAGTATATATTTCGTGACATTTGATATTTTATGTACAGTATATAATATATATTTGTTGAAATTTGATATTTTATGTACAGTATATAATATATATTTGCTGAAATTTTGTATTTTATGTACAGTGTATAATATATATTTGGTGTACTTTCATATTTTATGTACAGTATATAGTATATATTTGGTGACATTTCATATTTTATGAACAATAGGTAAGATATGTTTGTTGAAATTTGATATTTTATGGACAGTATATAATATATATTGGGTGAAGTTTGATATTATAGGTACAGTATATAATATATATTTGGTGAAATTTGATATTTTATGTACAGTATATAATATATATTTGGTGAAATTTGACATTTTATGTACGGTACATAATATATATTTGGTGTACTTTCATATTTTATGTACAGTATATAGTATATATCTGGTGAAATTTGATATTTTTTGCACAGTATATAGCAGATATTTGGTGAAATTTGATATTATATGTACAGTATATAATATACTTTGGGTTAAATTTGATATTTTGTGTACAGTATATAATATATATTTGGTGAAATTTGATATTTTATGTACAGTATATAATATATACTTGGTGAAATTTGATATTTTATATACAGTATTTAATATATATTTGGTGTACTTTCATATTTTATGTACAGTATAAAATATATACTTGATGTACTTTCATATTTTATGTACAGCAAATAATACATATTTGTTGAAATTTGATATTTTATATACAGTATATAATATATATTTGGCGAAATTTGATATTAATTGTACAGTATATAATATATATTTGGTGAAATTTGATATTTTATGTACAGTATATAAAATATATTTGGTGAAATTTGATATTTTATGTACAGTATATAATATATATTTGGTGTACTTTCATATTTTATGTACAGTATAAAATATATACCTGATGTACTTTCAAGTTTTATGTGCAGTATATAATAAATATTTGGGGTGCTTACTTATTTTATGTACAGTATATAATACATATTTTGTGAAATTTGATATTTCATCTACTGTATATAAGATATAGTTGGTGAAATTTGATATTTTATCTACAGTATATGATATATAATTGGTGTACTTTCATATTTTACTTGCAGTTTATAACACATATTTGGTGTACTTTCATATTTTATGTACAGTATATAGTATATATTTGTTGACATTTGATATTTTATGTACGGTATATAATATATATTTGTTGAAATTTGATATTTTATGTAAAGTATATAATATATATTTGGTGAAATTTTATATTTTATGTACACTAGATACTATATATTTGGTGTACTTTCATATTTTATGTACAGTATATAGTATATATTTGGTGACATTTGATATTTTATGTACAATATATAAGATATGTTTGTTGAAATTTGATATTTTATGTACAGTATATAATATATATTTGGTGAAATTTGATATTTTATGTACAGTATATAATATATATTTGGTGAAATTTGATAATTTAGGTACAGTATAAAAGGTATATTTTTGTTGAAATTTGATATTTTATGTACAGTATATAATATATATTTGGTGAAATTTGATATTTCACCCACAGTATATAATATATATTTGATGAAATTTGAGATTTTATGTACGGTATATGATATATATTTGGTGTACTTTCATATTTTACCTATAGTATATAATATATATTTGGTGTACTTTGATATTTTATGCACAGTATATAATATATATTGGTGTAGTTTCATACTTTATGTAGAGTATATAGTATATAATTGCTGAAATTTGATATTTTATATACAGTATATAATATGTATTTTGTGTAATCTGATATTATATGTAAAGTATATAATATATATTTGGTGAAATTTTATATTTTATATAAAGTATATAACATATATTTGGTGTAATTTCATATTTTATGTACAGTATATAGTATATATTTTGTGACATTTGATATTTTATGTACAGTATGTAATATAAATTTGCTGAAATTTGATATTTTATTTACAGTAAATAATATATATTTGGTGAAATTTTATATTTTATGAACAGTGTATAATATATATTTGGTGTACTTTCATATTTTATGTACAGTATATAGTATATAGTTGGTGACATTAAATATTTTATGTACAGTAGATAATATATATTTGTTGAAATTTGACATTTTATATACAGTATATAATATATATTTGGTGAAATTTTATATTTTACTTACAGTATATAATATATATTTGGTGTATTTTCATATTTTATGTACAGTATATAATATATATATGGTGACATTTGATATTTTATCAACAATATGTAAGGTATGTTTGTTGAAATTTGATATTTTATGTACAGTATATAATATATATTTGGTGAAATTTATTATAGGTACAGTATATAATATATATTTGGTGAAATTTGATATTTTATGTACGGTATATAATATATATTTGGAGAAATTTGATATTTTATGTACAGTATATAATATATATTTGGTGAAATTTGACATTTTATGTACAGTATATATATATTTGGTGTACTTTCATATTTTATGTACAGTATATAGTATATATTTGGTGAAATTTGATAATTTTTGCACAGTATATAGCAGATATTTGGTGAAATTTGATATTATATGTACAGTATATAATATACTTTGGGTTAAATTTGATATTTTGTCTACATTATATAATATATATTTGGTGAAATTTGATATTTTATGTACAGTATATAATATATACTTGGTGAAATTTGATATTTTATATACAGTATTTAATATATATTTGGTGTACTTTCATATTTTATGTACAGTATAAAATATATTCTTGATGTACTTTCATATTTTATGTACAGCAAATAATACATATTTGTTGTATTTTGATATTTTATATACAGTATATAATATATATTTGGCGAAATTTGATATTAATTGTACAGTATATAATTATATTTGGTGAAATTTGATATTTTATGTGCAGTATATAAAATATATTTGGTGAAATTTGATATTTTATGTACAGTATATAATATATATTTGGTGTACTTTCATATTTTATGTACAGTATAAAATATATACTTGATGTACTTTCAAGTTTTATGTGCAGTATATAATAAATATTTGGGGTTCCTTCATATTTTATGTACAGTATATAATATATATTTTGTGAAATTTGATATTTCATCTACTGTATATAAGATATCGTTGGTGAAATTTGATATTTTATGTACAGTATATGATATATAATTGGTGTACTTTCATATTTTACTTGCAGTATATAATACCTATTTGGTGTACTTTGATATTTTATGTACAGTGCATAATATATAGGTGTAGTTTCATATTTTATGTACAGTATATGGTATATAATTCCTGAAATTTGATATTATATGTACAGTATATGATATGTATTTGGTGTAATTTGATATTATATGTACAATATATAATATGTATTTGGTGAAATTTTATATTTTATGTACAGTATATAATATATATTTGGTGTACTTTCATATTTTATGTACAGTATATAGTATATATTAGGTGAAATTTGATTTTTTATGTACATTATATAACAGATATTTGGTGAAATGTGATATTATATGTACAGTATATTATGTTTTTGGTGAAATTTGATATTTTATGTACAGTATATAAGATATATTTGGTGAAATTTTATATTTTATAAACAGTATATATTGTATATTTTGTGTACTTTCATATTTTATGTACAGTGTAGAGAATATATTTGGTGACATTTGATATTTTATGTACAGTATGTAATATAAATTTGTTGAAATTTGATATTTTATGTACAGTATGTAATATATATTTGGTGTACTTTCATATTTTAAGTATAGTATAAAATATATACTTGATGTAGTTTCATATTTTATGTACAGAAAATAATATATATTTGTTGAAATTTCTTATTTTATGTACAGTATATAATATATATTTGGTGAAATTTGATATTATAGGTACAGTATATAATATATATTTGGTGAAATTTGATATTTTTTGAACTGTATATAATATATATTTGGTGAAATTTCATACTTTATGTACAGTAGAAAACATATATTTGGTGAAATTTGATATTTTATGTACAGTATATAATATATATTTGGTGTACTTTCATATTTTATGTGCAGTATAAAATATATACTTGATGTACTTTCATATTTTATGTAAGAAAATAATATATATTTGTTGAAATTTAATATTTTATGTACAGTATATAATTTATATTTGGTGCAATTTTATGTTTTATGTACTCTATATCATATATATTTGGTGTACTTACCAGTTTTATGTACAGTATATAATATATATTTGGTGAAATTTGATATTTTATGTACAGTATATTATATATATTTGGTGAAATTTGATATTTTATATACAGTAAGTAATATATATTTGGTGTACTTTCATATTTTATGTACAGTATAAAATACATACTTGATGTAGTTTCATATTTTATGTACAGTAAATAATACATATTTTTTGAAATTTAATATTTTATGTACAGTATATAGTATATATTTGGTGACATTTGATATTTTATGTACAGTATGTAATATAAATTTGTTGAAATTTGATATTTTATGTACAGTATATAATATATCTTTGGTGTACTTTCATATTTTATGCAGAGTATAAAATATATACTTGATGTACTTTCAAGTTTTATGGACAGAATACAATATATATTTGGTGTACTTTCATATTTTATATACAGTATATAATATATATTTTGTGAATTTGGATATTTCATGTACTGTATGTTAGACATAATTGGTGAAATTTGATATTTTCTGTACGGTTGATGATATATAACTTGTGTACTTTCATCTTTTACTTGCAGTATATAATACATATTTGGTGTACTTTGATATTTTATGTACAGTATATAATATATATTTGGTGAAATTTGATATTTTACATACGGTATATAATATATATTTGGTGAAATTTGAGATTTTATGTACAGTATATGATATATATTTGGTGTACTTTCATATTTTACTTACAGTATATAATATATCTTTGGTGTACTTTGATATTTTATGTACAGCATATAATATATATTGGTGTATTTTCATATTTTATGTAGAGTATATAGTATATAATTGCTGAAATTTGATATTTTATGTACAGTATATAATATGTATTTTGTGTAATTTGATATTATATGTACAGTATATAATATATATTTGGTGAAATTTGATATTTTACACACAGTATATAATATATATTTGGTGAAATTTGAGATTTTATTTACGGTATATGATATATATTTGGTGTAATTTCATATTTTACTTACAGTATATAATATATATTTGGTGTACTTTGCTATTTTATGTACAGTATATAATATATATTGGTGTAGTTTCATATTTTATGTAGAGTATATAATACATATTTGGTGAAATTTGGTATTTTATATACAGTATGTAATATATATTTGGTGTACTTTCATATTATATGTACAGTATAAAATATATAATTCTACTTTCATATTTGATGTACAGTAATTAATACATATTTGTTGAAATTTGATATTTTATATACAGTATATAATATATATTTGGTGAAATTTCATATTATATTTACAGTATATAATATATATTTGGTGAAATTTCTTATTTTATGTACAGTATATAATATATATTTGGTGAAATTTGAGATTTTATGTACAGTATGTGATATATATTTGGTGTACTTTCATATTTTACTTACAGTATATAATATATACTTGGTGTACTTTGATATTTTATGTACAGTATATAATATATATTGGTGTAGTTTCATATTTTATGTAGAGTATATAGTATATAATTGCTGAAATTTGATATTTTATATACAGTATATAATATGTATTTTGTGTAATCTGATATTATATGTAAAGTATATAATATATATTTGGTGAAATTTTATATTTTATATACAGTATATAACATATATTTGGTGTAATTTCATATTTTATGTACGGTTTATAGTATATATTTCGTGACATTTGATATTTTATGTACAGTATATAATATATATTTGTTGAAATTTGATATTTTATGTACAGAATATAATATATATTTCCTGAAATTTTATATTTTATGTACAGTGTATAATATATATTTGGTGTACTTTCATATTTTATGTACAGTATATAGTATATATTTGGTGACATTTCATATTTTATGAACAATAGGTAAGATATGTTTGTTGAAATTTGATATTTTATGGACAGTATATAATATATATTGGGTGAAGTTTGATATTATAGGTACAGTATATAATATATATTTGGTGAAATTTGACATTTTATGTACGGTACATAATATATATTTGGTGTACTTTCATATTTTATGTACAGTATATAGTATATATCTGGTGAAATTTGATATTTTTTGCACAGTATATAGCAGATATTTGGTGAAATTTGATATTATATGTACAGTATATAATATACTTTGGGTTAAATTTGATATTTTGTGTACAGTATATAATATATATTTGGTGAAATTTGATATTTTATGTACAGTATATAATATATACTTGGTGAAATTTGATATTTTATATACAGTATTTAATATATATTTGGTGTACTTTCATATTTTATGTACAGTATAAAATATATACTTGATGTACTTTCATATTTTATGTACAGCAAATAATACATATTTGTTGAAATTTGATATTTTATATACAGTATATAATATATATTTGGCGAAATTTGATGTTAATTGTACAGTATATAATATATATTTGGTGAAATTTGATATTTTATGTACAGTATATAAAATATATTTGGTGAAATTTGATATTTTATGTACAGTATATAATATATATTTGGTGTACTTTCATATTTTATGTACAGTATAAAATATATACCTGATGTACTTTCAAGTTTTATGTGCAGTATATAATAAATATTTGGGGTGCTTACTTATTTTATGTACAGTATATAATACATATTTTGTGAAATTTGATATTTCATCTACTGTATATAAGATATAGTTGGTGAAATTTGATATTTTATCTACAGTATATGATATATAATTGGTGTACTTTCATATTTTACTTGCAGTTTATAACACATATTTGGTGTACTTTCATATTTTATGTACAGTATATAGTATATATTTGTTGACATTTGATATTTTATGTACGGTATATAATATATATTTGTTGAAATTTGATATTTTATGTAAAGTATATAATATATATTTGGTGAAATTTTATATTTTATGTACACTAGATACTATATATTTGGTGTACTTTCATATTTTATGTACAGTATATAGTATATATTTGGTGACATTTGATATTTTATGTACAATATATAAGATATGTTTGTTGAAATTTGATATTTTATGTACAGTATATAATATATATTTGGTGAAATTTGATATTTTATGTACAGTATATAATATATATTTGGTGAAATTTGATAATTTAGGTACAGTATAAAAGATATATTTGTTGAAATTTGATATTTTATGTACAGTATATAATATATATTTGGTGAAATTTGATATTTCACCCACAGTATATAATATATATTTGATGAAATTTGAGATTTTATGTACGGTATATGATATATATTTGGTGTACTTTCATATTTTACCTATGGTATATAATATATATTTGGTGTACTTTGATATTTTATGCACAGTATATAATATATATTGGTGTAGTTTCATACTTTATGTAGAGTATATAGTATATAATTGCTGAAATTTGATATTTTATATACAGTATATAATATGTATTTTGTGTAATCTGATATTATATGTAAAGTATATAATATATATTTGGTGAAATTTTATATTTTATATAAAGTATATAACATATATTTGGTGTAATTTCATATTTTATATACAGTATATAGTATATATTTTGTGACATTTGATATTTTATGTACAGTATGTAATATATATTTGCTGAAATTTGATATTTTATTTACAGTAAATAATATATATTTGGTGAAATTTTATATTTTATGAACAGTGTATAATATATATTTGGTGTACTTTCATATTTTATGTACAGTATATAGTATATAGTTGGTGACATTAAATATTTTATGTACAGTAGATAATATATATTTGTTGAAATTTGACATTTTATATACAGTATATAATATATATTTGGTGAAATTTTATATTTTACTTACAGTATATAATATATATTTGGTGTATTTTCATATTTTATGTACAGTATATAATATATATATGGTGACATTTGATATTTTATCAACAATATGTAAGATATGTTTGTTGAAATTTGATATTTTATGTACAGTATATAATATATATTTGGTGAAATTTATTATAGGTACAGTATATAATATATATTTGGTGAAATTTGATATTTTATGTACGGTATATAATATATATTTGGTGAAATTTGATATTTTATGTACAGTATATAATATATATTTGGTGAAATTTGACATTTTATGTACAGTATATATATATTTGGTGTACTTTCATATTTTATGTACAGTATATAGTATATATTTGGTGAAATTTGATATTTTTTGCACAGTATATAGCAGATATTTGGTGAAATTTGATATTATATGTACAGTATATAATATACTTTGGGTTAAATTTGATATTTTGTCTACATTATATAATATATATTTGGTGAAATTTGATATTTTATGTACAGTATATAATATATACTTGGTGAAATTTGATATTTTATATACAGTATTTAATATATATTTGGTGTACTTTCATATTTTATGTACAGTATAAAATATATTCTTGATGTACTTTCATATTTTATGTACAGCAAATAATACATATTTGTTGTATTTTGATATTTTATATACAGTATATAATATATATTTGGCGAAATTTGATATTAATTGTACAGTATATAATATATATTTGGTGAAATTTGATATTTTATGTGCAGTATATAAAATATATTTGGTGAAATTTGATATTTTATGTACAGTATATAATATATATTTGGTGTACTTTCATATTTTATGTACAGTATATAGTATATATTAGGTGAAATTTGATTTTTTATGTACATTATATAACAGATATTTGGTGAAATGTGATATTATATGTACAGTATATTATGTTTTTGGTGAAATTTGATATTTTATGTACAGTATATAAGATATATTTGGTGAAATTTTATATTTTATAAACAGTATATATTGTATATTTTGTGTACTTTCATATTTTATGTACAGTGTAGAGAATATATTTGGTGACATTTGATATTTTATGTACAGTATGTAATATAAATTTGTTGAAATTTGATATTTTATATACAGTATGTAATATATATTTGGTGTACTTTCATATTTTAAGTACAGTATAAAATATATACTTGATGTAGTTTCATATTTTATGTACAGAAAATAATATATATTTGTTGAAATTTCTTATTTTATGTACAGTATATAATATATATTTGGTGAAATTTGATATTATAGGTACAGTATATAATATATATTTGGTGAAATTTGATATTTTTTGAACTGTATATAATATATATTTGGTGAAATTTCATACTTTATGTACAGTATAAAACATATATTTGGTGAAATTTGATATTTTATTTACAGTATATAATATATATTTGGTGTACTTTCATATTTTATGTGCAGTATAAAATATATACTTGATGTACTTTCATATTTTATGTAAGAAAATAATATATATTTGTTGAAATTTGATATTTTATGTACAGTATATAATTTATATTTGGTGCAATTTTATGTTTTATGTACTCTATATCATATATATTTGGTGTACTTACCAGTTTTATGTACAGTATATAATATATATTTGGTGAAATTTGATATTTTATGTACAGTATATTATATATATTTGGTGAAATTTGATATTTTATATACAGTAAGTAATATATATTTGGTGTACTTTCATATTTTATGTACAGTATAAAATACATACTTGATGTAGTTTCATATTTTATGTACAGTAAATAATACATATTTTTTGAAATTTAATATTTTATGTACAGTATATAGTATATATTTGGTGACATTTGATATTTTATGTACAGTATGTAATATAAATTTGTTGAAATTTGATATTTTATGTACAGTATATAATATATCTTTGGTGTACTTTCATATTTTATGCAGAGTATAAAATATATACTTGATGTACTTTCAAGTTTTATGGACAGAATACAATATATATTTGGTGTACTTTCATATTTTATATACAGTATATAATATATATTTTGTGAATTTGGATATTTCATGTACTGTATGTTAGACATAATTGGTGAAATTTGATATTTTCTGTACGGTTGATGATATATAACTTGTGTACTTTCATCTTTTACTTGCAGTATATAATACATATTTGGTGTACTTTGATATTTTATGTACAGTATATAATATATATTTGGTGAAATTTGATATTTTACATACGGTATATAATATATATTTGGTGAAATTTGAGATTTTATGTACAGTATATGATATATATTTGGTGTACTTTCATATTTCACTTACAGTATATAATATATCTTTGGTGTACTTTGATAGTTTATGTACAGCATATAATATATATTGGTGTATTTTCATATTTTATGTAGAGTATATAGTATATAATTACTGAAATTTGATATTTTATGTACAGTATATAATATGTATTTTGTGTAATTTGATATTATATGTACAGTATATAATATATATTTGGTGAAATTTGATATTTTACACACAGTATATAATATATATTTGGTGAAATTTGAGATTTTATGTACGGTATATGATATATATTTGGTGTAATTTCATATTTTACTTACAGTATATAATATATATTTGGTGTACTTTGCTATTTTATGTACAGTATATAATATATATTGGTGTAGTTTCATATTTTATGTAGAGTATATAATACATATTTGGTGAAATTTGGTATTTTATATACAGTATGTAATATATATTTGGTGTACTTTCATGTTATATGTACAGTATAAAATATATAATTCTACTTTCATATTTTATGTACAGTAATTAATACATATTTGTTGAAATTTGATATTTTATATACAGTATATAATATATATTTGGTGAAATTTCATATTATATTTACAGTATATAATATATATTTGGTGAAATTTCTTATTTTATGTACAGTATATAATATATATTTGGTGAAATTTGAGATTTTATGTACAGTATGTGATATATATTTGGTGTACTTTCATATTTTACTTACAGTATATAATATATACTTGGTGTACTTTGATATTTTATGTACAGTATATAATATATATTGGTGTAGTTTCATATTTTATGTAGAGTATATAGTATATAATTGCTGAAATTTGATATTTTATATACAGTATATAATATGTATTTTGTGTAATCTGATATTATATGTAAAGTATATAATATATATTTGGTGAAATTTTATATTTTATATACAGTATATAACATATATTTGGTGTAATTTCATATTTTATGTACGGTTTATAGTATATATTTCGTGACATTTGATATTTTATGTACAGTATATAATATATATTTGTTGAAATTTGATATTTTATGTACAGTATATAATATATATTTGCTGAAATTTTATATTTTATGTACAGTGTATAATATATATTTGGTGTACTTTCATATTTTATGTACAGTATATAGTATATATTTGGTGACATTTCATATTTTATGAACAATAGGTAAGATATGTTTGTTGAAATTTGATATTTTATGGACAGTATATAATATATATTGGGTGAAGTTTGATATTATAGGTACAGTATATAATATATATTTGGTGAAATTTGATATTTTATGTACAGTATATAATATATATTTGGTGAAATTTGATATTTTATGTACGGTACATAATATATATTTGGTGTACTTTCATATTTTATGTACAGTATATAGTATATATCTGGTGAAATTTGATATTTTTTGCACAGTATATAGCAGATATGTGGTGAAATTTGATATTATATGTACAGTATATAATATACTTTGGGTTAAATTTGATATTTTGTGTACAGTATATAATATATATTTGGTGAAATTTGATATTTTATGTACAGTATTTAATATATATTTGGTGAAATTTGATATTTTATATACAGTATCTAATATATATTTGGTATACTTTCATATTTTATGTACAGTATAAAATATATACTTGATGTACTTTCATATTTTATGTACAGCAAATAATACATATTTGTTGAAATTTGATATTTTATATACAGTATATAATATATATTTGGCGAAATTTGATATTAATTGTACAGTATATAATATATATTTGGTGAAATTTGATATTTTATGTACAGTATATAAAATATATTTGGTGAAATTTGATATTTTATGTACAGTATATAATATATATTTGGTGTACTTTCATATTTTATGTACAGTATAAAATTTATACCTGATGTACTTTCAAGTTTTATGTGCACTATATAATAAATATTTGGGGTGCTTACTTATTTTATGTACAGTATATAATACATATTTTGTGAAATTTGATATTTCATCTACTGTATATAAGATATAGTTGGTGAAATTTGATATTTTATCTACAGTATATGATATATAATTGGTGTACTTTCATATTTTACTTGCAGTTTATAACACATATTTGGTGTACCTTCATATTTTATGTACAGTATATAGTATATATTTGTTGACATTTGATATTTTATGTACGGTATATAATATATATTTGTTGAAATTTGATATTTTATGTAAAGTATATAATATATATTTGGTGAAATTTTATATTTTATGTACACTAGATACTATATATTTGGTGTACTTTCATATTTTATGTACAGTATATAGTATATATTTGGTGACATTTGATATTTTATGTACAATATATAAGATATGTTTGTTGAAATTTGATATTTTATGTACAGTATACATTATATATTTGGTGAAATTTGATATTTTATGTACAGTATATAATATATATTTGGTGAAATTTGATAATTTAGGTACAGTATAAAAGATATATTTGTTGAAATTTGATGTTTTATGTACAGTATATAATATATATTTGGTGAAATTTGATATTCCACCCACAGTATATAATATATATTTGATGAAATTTGAGATTTTATGTACGGTATATGCTATATATTTGGTGTACTTTCATATTTTACTTATAGTATATAATATATATTTGGTGTACTTTGATATTTTATGCACAGTATATAATATATATTGGTGTAGTTTCATACTTTATGTAGAGTATATAGTATATAATTGCTGAAATTTGATATTTTATATACAGTATAGAATATGTATTTTGTGTAATCTGATATTATATGTAAAGTATATAATATATATTTGGTGAAATTTTATATTTTATATAAAGTATATAACATATATTTGGTGTAATTTCATATTTTATGTACAGTATATAGTATATATTTGGTGACATTTGATATTTTATGTACAGTATATAATATATATTTGCTGAAATTTGATATTTTATTTACAGTAAATAATATATATTTGGTGAAATTTTATATTTTATGTACAGTGTATAATATATATTTGGTGTACTTTCATATTTTATGTACAGTATATAGTATATAGTTGGTGACATTAAATATTTTATGTACAGTAGATAATATATATTTGTTGAAATTTGACATTTTATATACAGTATATAATATATATTTGGTGAAATTTTATATTTTACTTACAGTATATAATATATATTTGGTGTATTTTCATATTTTATGTACAGTATAAAATATATATATGGTGACATTTGATATTTTATCAACAATATGTAAGATATGTTTGTTGAAATTTGATATTTTATGTACAGTATATAATATATATTTGGTGAAATTTGATATTATAGGTACAGTATATAATATATATTTGGTGAAATTTGATATTTTATGTACGGTATATAATATATATTTGGTGAAATTTGATATTTTATGTACAGTATATAATATATATTTGGTGAAATTTGACATTTTACGGACAGTATATATATATTTGGTGTACTTTCATATTTTATGTACAGTATATAGTATATATTTGGTGAAATTTGATATTTTTTGCACAGTATATAGCAGATATTTGGTGAAATTTGATATTATATGTACAGTATATAATATACTTTGGGTTGAATTTGATATTTTGTCTACATTATATAATATATATTTGGTGAAATTTGATATTTTATGTACAGTATATAATATATACTTGGTGAAATTTGATATTTTATATACAGTATTTAATATATATTTGGTGTACTTTCATATTTTATGTACAGTATAAAATATATTCTTGATGTACTTTCATATTTTATGTACAGCAAATAATACATATTTGTTGTATTTTGATATTTTATATACAGTATATAATATATATTTGGCGAAATTTGATATTAATTGTACAGTATATAATATATATTTGGTGAAATTTGATATTTTATGTGCAGTATATAAAATATATTTGGTGAAATTTGATATTTTATGTACAGTATATAATATATATTTGGTGTACTTTCATATTTTATGTACAGTATAAAATATATACTTGATGTACTTTCAAGTTTTATGTGCAGTATATAATAAATATTTGGGGTTCCTTCATATTTTATGTACAGTATATAATATATATTTTGTGAAATTTAATATTTCATCTACTGTATATAAGATATCGTTGGTGAAATTTGATATTTTATGTACAGTATATGATATATAATTGGTGTACTTTCATATTTTACTTGCAGTATATAATACCTATTTGGTGTACTTTGATATTTTATGTACAGTGCATAATATATAGGTGTAGTTTCATATTTTATGTACAGTATATGGTATATAATTCCTGAAATTTGATATTATATGTACAGTATATGATATGTATTTGGTGTAATTTGATATTATATGTACAATATATAATATGTATTTGGTGAAATTTTATATTTTATGTACAGTATATAATATATGTTTGGTGTACTTTCATATTTTATGTACAGTATATAGTATATATTAGGTGAAATTTGATTTTTTATGTACATTATATAACAGATATTTGGTGAAATGTGATATTATATGTACAGTATATTATGTTTTTGGTGAAATTTGATATTTTATGTACAGTATATAAGATATATTTGGTGAAATTTTATATTTTATAAACAGTATATATTGTATATTTTGTGTACTTTCATATTTTATGTACAGTGTATAGAATATATTTGGTGACATTTGATATTTTATGTACAGTATGTAATATAAATTTGTTGAAATTTGATATTTTATGTACAGTATGTAATATATATTTGGTGTACTTTCATATTTTAAGTACAGTATAAAATATATACTTGATGTAGTTTCATATTTTATGTACAGAATATAATATATATTTGTTGAAATTTGTTATTTTATGTACAGTATATAATATATATTTGGTGAAATTTGATATTATAGGTACAGTATATAATATATATTTGGTGAAATTTGATATTTTTTGAACTGTATATAATATATATTTGGTGAAATTTCATACTTTATGTACAGTATAAAACATATATTTGGTGAAATTTGATATTTTATGTACAGTATATAATATATATTAGGTGTACTTTCATATTTTATGTGCAGTATAAAATATATACTTGATGTACTTTCATATTTTATGTAAGAAAATAATACATATTTGTTGAAATTTGATATTTTATGTACAGTATATAATTTATATTTGGTGCAATTTTATATTTTATGTACTCTATATCATATATATTTGGTGTACTTACCAGTTTTATGTACAGTATATAATATATATTTGGTGAAATTTGATATTATAGGTACAGTATATAATATATATTTGGTGAAATTTGATATTTTACTTACAGTATATAATATATATTTGCTGTATTTTCATATTTTATGTACAGTATATAATATATATTTGGTGACATTTGATATTTTATGAACAATATGTAAGATATGTTTGTTGAAATTTGAAATTTTGTGTACAGTATATAATTTATATTTGGTGAAATTTGATGTTATAAGTACAGTATATAATATATATTTGGTGAAATTTGATATTTTATGTACAGTATATAATATATATTTGGTGAAATTTGATATTTTATGTACAGTATATAAGATATATTTGGTGAAATTTCATATTTTATATACTATATATATATTTGGTGTACTTTCCTATTTTATGTACATATATAGTATATATTTGGTGAAATTCGATATTTTTTGCACAGTACATAGTAGATATTTGGTGAAATTTGATATTATATGTACAGTATATAGTATACTTTGGGTTAAATTTCATATTTTGTGTACAGTATATAATATATATTTGGTGAAATTTGATATTTTATGTACAGTACATAATATATATTTCGTGAAATTTGATATTTTATATACAGTATGTAATATATATTTGGTGTACTTTCATATTTTATGTACAGTATAAAATATATACCTGATGTACTTTCAAGTTTTATGTGCAGTATATAATAAATATTTGGGGTGCTTACTTATTTTATGTACAGTATATAATACATATTTTGTGAAATTTGATATTTCATCTACTGTATATAAGATATAGTTGGTGAAATTTGATATTTTATCTACAGTATATGATATATAATTGGTGTACTTTCATATTTTACTTGCAGTTTATAACACATATTTGGTGTACTTTCATATTTTATGTACAGTATATAGTATATATTTGTTGACATTTGATATTTTATGTACGGTATATAATATATATTTGTTGAAATTTGATATTTTATGTAAAGTATATAATATATATTTGGTGAAATTTTATATTTTATGTACACTAGATACTATATATTTGGTGTACTTTCATATTTTATGTACAGTACATAGTATATATTTGGTGACATTTGATATTTTATGTACAATATATAAGATATGTTTGTTGAAATTTGATATTTTATGTAGAGTATATAATATATATTTGGTGAAATTTGATATTTTATGTACAGTATATAATATATATTTGGTGAAATTTGATAATTTAGGTACAGTATAAAAGATATATTTGTTGAAATTTGATATTTTATGTACAGTATATAATATATATTTGGTGAAATTTGATATTTCACCCACAGTATATAATATATATTTGATGAAATTTGAGATTTTATGTACGGTATATGATATATATTTGGTGTACTTTCATATTTTACTTATAGTATATAATATATATTTGGTGTACTTTGATATTTTATGCACAGTATATAATATATATTGGTGTAGTTTCATACTTTATGTAGAGTATATAGTATATAATTGCTGAAATTTGATATTTTATATACAGTATATAATATGTATTTTGTGTAATCTGATATTATATGTAAAGTATATAATATATATTTGGTGAAATTTTATATTTTATATAAAGTATATAACATATATTTGGTGTAATTTCATATTTTATGTACAGTATATAGTATATATTTGGTGACATTTGATATTTTATGTACAGTATATAATATATATTTGCTGAAATTTGATATTTTATTTACAGTAAATAATATATATTTCGTGAAATTTTATATTTTATGTACAGTGTATAATATATATTTGGTGTCCTTTCATATTTTATGTACAGTATATAGTCTATAGTTGGTGACATTAGATATTTTATGTACAGTAGATAATATATATTTGTTGAAATTTGACATTTTATATACAGTATATAATATATATTTGGTGAAATTTTATATTTTACTTACAGTATATAATATATATTTGGTGTATTTTCATATTATATGTACAGTATATAATATATATATGGTGACATTTGATATTTTATCAACAATATGTAAGATATGTTTGTTGAAATTTGATATTTTATGTACAGTATATAATATATATTTGGTGAAATTTGATATTATAGGTACAGTATATAATATATATTTGGTGAAATTTGATATTTTATGTACGGTATATAATATATATTTGGTGAAATTTGATATTTTATGTACAGTATATAATATATATTTGGTGAAATTTGACATTTTATGTACAGTATATATATATTTGGTGTACTTTCATATTTTATGTACAGTATATAGTATATATTTGGTGAAATTTGATATTTTTTGCACAGTATATAGCAGATATTTGGTGAAATTTGATATTATATGTACAGTATATAATATACTTTGGGTTAAATTTGATATTTTGTCTACATTATATAATATATATTTGGTGAAATTTGATATTTTATGTACAGTATATAATATATACTTGGTGAAATTTGATATTTTATATACAGTATTTAATATATATTTGGTGTACTTTCATATTTTATGTACAGTATAAAATATATACTTGATGTACTTTCATATTTTATGTACAGCAAATAATACATATTTGTTGTATTTTGATATTTTATATACAGTATATAATATATATTTGGCGAAATTTGATATTAATTGTACAGTATATAATATATATTTGGTGAAATTTGATATTTTATGTACAGTATGTAAAATATGTTTGGTGAAATTTGATATTTTATGTACAGTATATAATATATATTTGGTGTACTTTCATATTTTATGTACAGTATAAAATATATACTTGATGTACTTTCAAGTTTTATGTGCAGTATATAATAAATATTTGGGGTTCCTTCATATTTTATGTACAGTATATAATATATATTTTGTGAAATTTGATATTTCATCTACTGTATATAAGATATCGTTGGTGAAATTTGATATTTTATGTACAGTATATGATATATAATTGGTGTACTTTCATATTTTACTTGCAGTATATAATACCTATTTGGTGTACTTTGATATTTTATGTACAGTGCATAATATATAGGTGTAGTTTCATATTTTATGTACAGTATATGGTATATAATTCCTGAAATTTGATATTATATGTACAGTATATGATATGTATTTGGTGTAATTTGATATTATATGTACAATATATAGTATGTATTTGGTGAAATTTTATATTTTATGTACAGTATATAATATATATTTGGTGTACTTTCATATTTTATGTACAGTATATAGTATATATTAGGTGAAATTTGATTTTTTATGTACATTATATAACAGATATTTGGTGAAATGTGATATTATATGTACAGTATATTATGTTTTTGGTGAAATTTGATATTTTATGTACAGTATATAAGATATATTTGGTGAAATTTTATATTTTATAAACAGTATATATTGTATATTTTGTGTACTTTCATATTTTATGTACAGTGTATAGAATATATTTGGTGACATTTGATATTTTATGTACAGTATGTAATATAAATTTGTTGAAATTTGATATTTTATGTACAGTATGTAATATATATTTGGTGTACTTTCATATTTTAAGTACAGTATAAAATATATACTTGATGTAGTTTCATATTTTATGTACAGAAAATAATATATATTTGTTGAAATTTCTTATTTTATGTACAGTATATAATATATATTTGGTGAAATTTGATATTATAGGTACAGTATATAATATATATTTGGTGAAATTTGATATTTTTTGAACTGTATATAATATATATTTGGTGAAATTTCATACTTTATGTACAGTATAAAACATATATTTGGTGAAATTTGATATTTTATTTACAGTATATAATATATATTTGGTGTACTTTCATATTTTATGTGCAGTATAAAATATATACTTGATGTACTTTCATATTTTATGTAAGAAAATAATATATATTTGTTGAAATTTGATATTTTATGTACAGTATATAATTTATATTTGGTGCAATTTTATGTTTTATGTACTCTATATCATATATATTTGGTGTACTTACCAGTTTTATGTACAGTATATAATATATATTTGGTGAAATTTGATATTTTATGTACAGTATATTATATATATTTGGTGAAATTTGATATTTTATATACAGTAAGTAATATATATTTGGTGTACTTTCATATTTTATGTACAGTATAAAATACATACTTGATGTAGTTTCATATTTTATGTACAGTAAATAATACATATTTTTTGAAATTTAATATTTTATGTACAGTATATAGTATATATTTGGTGACATTTGATATTTTATGTACAGTATGTAATATAAATTTGTTGAAATTTGATATTTTATGTACAGTATATAATATATCTTTGGTGTACTTTCATATTTTATGCAGAGTATAAAATATATACTTGATGTACTTTCAAGTTTTATGGACAGAATACAATATATATTTGGTGTACTTTCATATTTTATATACAGTATATAATATATATTTTGTGAATTTGGATATTTCATGTACTGTATGTTAGACATAATTGGTGAAATTTGATATTTTCTGTACGGTTGATGATATATAACTTGTGTACTTTCATCTTTTACTTGCAGTATATAATACATATTTGGTGTACTTTGATATTTTATGTACAGTATATAATATATATTTGGTGAAATTTGATATTTTACATACGGTATATAATATATATTTGGTGAAATTTGAGATTTTATGTACAGTATATGATATATATTTGGTGTACTTTCATATTTCACTTACAGTATATAATATATCTTTGGTGTACTTTGATATTTTATGTACAGCATATAATATATATTGGTGTATTTTCATATTTTATGTAGAGTATATAGTATATAATTACTGAAATTTGATATTTTATGTACAGTATATAATATGTATTTTGTGTAATTTGATATTATATGTACAGTATATAATATATATTTGGTGAAATTTGATATTTTACACACAGTATATAATATATATTTGGTGAAATTTGAGATTTTATGTACGGTATATGATATATATTTGGTGTAATTTCATATTTTACTTACAGTATATAATATATATTTGGTGTACTTTGCTATTTTATGTACAGTATATAATATATATTGGTGTAGTTTCATATTTTATGTAGAGTATATAATACATATTTGGTGAAATTTGGTATTTTATATACAGTATGTAATATATATTTGGTGTACTTTCATATTATATGTACAGTATAAAATATATAATTCTACTTTCATATTTTATGTACAGTAATTAATACATATTTGTTGAAATTTGATATTTTATATACAGTATATAATATATATTTGGTGAAATTTCATATTATATTTACAGTATATAATATATATTTGGTGAAATTTCTTATTTTATGTACAGTATATAATATATATTTGGTGAAATTTGAGATTTTATGTACAGTATGTGATATATATTTGGTGTACTTTCATATTTTACTTACAGTATATAATATATACTTGGTGTACTTTGATATTTTATGTACAGTATATAATATATATTGGTGTAGTTTCATATTTTATGTAGAGTATATAGTATATAATTGCTCAAATTTGATATTTTATATACAGTATATAATATGTATTTTGTGTAATCTGATATTATATGTAAAGTATATAATATATATTTGGTGAAATTTTATATTTTATATACAGTATATAACATATATTTGGTGTAATTTCATATTTTATGTACGGTTTATAGTATATATTTCGTGACATTTGATATTTTATGTACAGTATATAATATATATTTGTTGAAATTTGATATTTTATGTACAGTATATAATATATATTTGCTGAAATTTTGTATTTTATGTACAGTGTATAATATATATTTGGTGTACTTTCATATTTTATGTACAGTATATAGTATATATTTGGTGACATTTCATATTTTATGAACAATAGGTAAGATATGTTTGTTGAAATTTGATATTTTATGGACAGTATATAATATATATTGGGTGAAGTTTGATATTATAGGTACAGTATATAATATATATTTGGTGAAATTTGATATTTTATGTACAGTATATAATATATATTTGGTGAAATTTGACATTTTATGTACGGTACATAATATATATTTGGTGTACTTTCATATTTTATGTACAGTATATAGTATATATCTGGTGAAATTTGATATTTTTTGCACAGTATATAGCAGATATTTGGTGAAATTTGATATTATATGTACAGTATATAATATACTTTGGGTTAAATTTGATATTTTGTGTACAGTATATAATATATATTTGGTGAAATTTGATATTTTATGTACAGTATATAATATATACTTGGTGAAATTTGATATTTTATATACAGTATTTAATATATATTTGGTGTACTTTCATATTTTATGTACAGTATAAAATATATACTTGATGTACTTTCATATTTTATGTACAGCAAATAATACATATTTGTTGAAATTTGATATTTTATATACAGTATATAATATATATTTGGCGAAATTTGATATTAATTGTACAGTATATAATATATATTTGGTGAAATTTGATATTTTATGTACAGTATATAAAATATATTTGGTGAAATTTGATATTTTATGTACAGTATATAATATATATTTGGTGTACTTTCATATTTTATGTACAGTATAAAATATATACCTGATGTACTTTCAAGTTTTATGTGCAGTATATAATAAATATTTGGGGTGCTTACTTATTTTATGTACAGTATATAATACATATTTTATGAAATTTGATATTTCATCTACTGTATATAAGATATAGTTGGTGAAATTTGATATTTTATCTACAGTATATGATATATAATTGGTGTACTTTCATATTTTACTTGCAGTTTATAACACATATTTGGTGTACTTTCATATTTTATGTACAGTATATAGTATATATTTGTTGACATTTGATATTTTATGTACGGTATATAATATATATTTGTTGAAATTTGATATTTTATGTAAAGTATATAATATATATTTGGTGAAATTTTATATTTTATGTACACTAGATACTATATATTTGGTGTACTTTCATATTTTATGTACAGTATATAGTATATATTTGGTGACATTTGATATTTTATGTACAATATATAAGATATGTTTGTTGAAATTTGATATTTTATGTACAGTATATAATATATATTTGGTGAAATTTGATATTTTATGTACAGTATATAATATATATTTGGTGAAATTTGATAATTTAGGTACAGTATAAAAGATATATTTTTGTTGAAATTTGATATTTTATGTACAGTATATAATATATATTTGGTGAAATTTGATATTTCACCCACAGTATATAATATATATTTGATGAAATTTGAGATTTTATGTACGGTATATGATATATATTTGGTGTACTTTCATATTTTACCTATAGTATATAATATATATTTGGTGTACTTTGATATTTTATGCACAGTATATAATATATATTGGTGTAGTTTCATACTTTATGTAGAGTATATAGTATATAATTGCTGAAATTTGATATTTTATATACAGTATATAATATGTATTTTGTGTAATCTGATATTATATGTAAAGTATATAATATATATTTGGTGAAATTTTATATTTTATATAAAGTATATAACATATATTTGGTGTAATTTCATATTTTATGTACAGTATATAGTATATATTTTGTGACATTTGATATTTTATGTACAGTATGTAATATATATTTGCTGAAATTTGATATTTTATTTACAGTAAATAATATATATTTGGTGAAATTTTATATTTTATGAACAGTGTATAATATATATTTGGTGTACTTTCATATTTTATGTACAGTATATAGTATATAGTTGGTGACATTAAATATTTTATGTACAGTAGATAATATATATTTGTTGAAATTTGACATTTTATATACAGTATATAATATATATTTGGTGAAATTTTATATTTTACTTACAGTATATAATATATATTTGGTGTATTTTCATATTTTATGTACAGTATATAATATATATATGGTGACATTTGATATTTTATCAACAATATGTAAGGTATGTTTGTTGAAATTTGATATTTTATGTACAGTATATAATATATATTTGGTGAAATTTATTATAGGTACAGTATATAATATATATTTGGTGAAATTTGATATTTTATGTACGGTATATAATATATATTTGGAGAAATTTGATATTTTATGTACAGTATATAATATATATTTGGTGAAATTTGACATTTTATGTACAGTATATATATATTTGGTGTACTTTCATATTTTATGTACAGTATATAGTATATATTTGGTGAAATTTGATAATTTTTGCACAGTATATAGCAGATATTTGGTGAAATTTGATATTATATGTACAGTATATAATATACTTTGGGTTAAATTTGATATTTTGTCTACATTATATAATATATATTTGGTGAAATTTGATATTTTATGTACAGTATATAATATATACTTGGTGAAATTTGATATTTTATATACAGTATTTAATATATATTTGGTGTACTTTCATATTTTATGTACAGTATAAAATATATTCTTGATGTACTTTCATATTTTATGTACAGCAAATAATACATATTTGTTGTATTTTGATATTTTATATACAGTATATAATATATATTTGGCGAAATTTGATATTAATTGTACAGTATATAATATATATTTGGTGAAATTTGATATTTTATGTGCAGTATATAAAATATATTTGGTGAAATTTGATATTTTATGTACAGTATATAATATATATTTGGTGTACTTTCATATTTTATGTACAGTATAAAATATATACTTGATGTACTTTCAAGTTTTATGTGCAGTATATAATAAATATTTGGGGTTCCTTCATATTTTATGTACAGTATATAATATATATTTTGTGAAATTTGATATTTCATCTACTGTATATAAGATATCGTTGGTGAAATTTGATATTTTATGTACAGTATATGATATATAATTGGTGTACTTTCATATTTTACTTGCAGTATATAATACCTATTTGGTGTACTTTGATATTTTATGTACAGTGCATAATATATAGGTGTAGTTTCATATTTTATGTACAGTATATGGTATATAATTCCTGAAATTTGATATTATATGTACAGTATATGATATGTATTTGGTGTAATTTGATATTATATGTACAATATATAATATGTATTTGGTGAAATTTTATATTTTATGTACAGTATATAATATATATTTGGTGTACTTTCATATTTTATGTACAGTATATAGTATATATTAGGTGAAATTTGATTTTTTATGTACATTATATAACAGATATTTGGTGAAATGTGATATTATATGTACAGTATATTATGTTTTTGGTGAAATTTGATATTTTATGTACAGTATATAAGATATATTTGGTGAAATTTTATATTTTATAAACAGTATATATTGTATATTTTGTGTACTTTCATATTTTATGTACAGTGTAGAGAATATATTTGGTGACATTTGATATTTTATGTACAGTATGTAATATAAATTTGTTGAAATTTGATATTTTATGTACAGTATGTAATATATATTTGGTGTACTTTCATATTTTAAGTATAGTATAAAATATATACTTGATGTAGTTTCATATTTTATGTACAGAAAATAATATATATTTGTTGAAATTTCTTATTTTATGTACAGTATATAATATATATTTGGTGAAATTTGATATTATAGGTACAGTATATAATATATATTTGGTGAAATTTGATATTTTTTGAACTGTATATAATATATATTTGGTGAAATTTCATACTTTATGTACAGTAGAAAACATATATTTGGTGAAATTTGATATTTTATGTACAGTATATAATATATATTTGGTGTACTTTCATATTTTATGTGCAGTATAAAATATATACTTGATGTACTTTCATATTTTATGTAAGAAAATAATATATATTTGTTGAAATTTAATATTTTATGTACAGTATATAATTTATATTTGGTGCAATTTTATGTTTTATGTACTCTATATCATATATATTTGGTGTACTTACCAGTTTTATGTACAGTATATAATATATATTTGGTGAAATTTGATATTTTATGTACAGTATATTATATATATTTGGTGAAATTTGATATTTTATATACAGTAAGTAATATATATTTGGTGTACTTTCATATTTTATGTACAGTATAAAATACATACTTGATGTAGTTTCATATTTTATGTACAGTAAATAATACATATTTTTTGAAATTTAATATTTTATGTACAGTATATAGTATATATTTGGTGACATTTGATATTTTATGTACAGTATGTAATATAAATTTGTTGAAATTTGATATTTTATGTACAGTATATAATATATCTTTGGTGTACTTTCATATTTTATGCAGAGTATAAAATATATACTTGATGTACTTTCAAGTTTTATGGACAGAATACAATATATATTTGGTGTACTTTCATATTTTATATACAGTATATAATATATATTTTGTGAATTTGGATATTTCATGTACTGTATGTTAGACATAATTGGTGAAATTTGATATTTTCTGTACGGTTGATGATATATAACTTGTGTACTTTCATCTTTTACTTGCAGTATATAATACATATTTGGTGTACTTTGATATTTTATGTACAGTATATAATATATATTTGGTGAAATTTGATATTTTACATACGGTATATAATATATATTTGGTGAAATTTGAGATTTTATGTACAGTATATGATATATATTTGGTGTACTTTCATATTTTACTTACAGTATATAATATATCTTTGGTGTACTTTGATATTTTATGTACAGCATATAATATATATTGGTGTATTTTCATATTTTATGTAGAGTATATAGTATATAATTGCTGAAATTTGATATTTTATGTACAGTATATAATATGTATTTTGTGTAATTTGATATTATATGTACAGTATATAATATATATTTGGTGAAATTTGATATTTTACACACAGTATATAATATATATTTGGTGAAATTTGAGATTTTATTTACGGTATATGATATATATTTGGTGTAATTTCATATTTTACTTACAGTATATAATATATGTTTGGTGTACTTTGCTATTTTATGTACAGTATATAATATATATTGGTGTAGTTTCATATTTTATGTAGAGTATATAATACATATTTGGTGAAATTTGGTATTTTATATACAGTATGTAATATATATTTGGTGTACTTTCATATTATATGTACAGTATAAAATATATAATTCTACTTTCATATTTGATGTACAGTAATTAATACATATTTGTTGAAATTTGATATTTTATATACAGTATATAATATATATTTGGTGAAATTTCATATTATATTTACAGTATATAATATATATTTGGTGAAATTTCTTATTTTATGTACAGTATATAATATATATTTGGTGAAATTTGAGATTTTATGTACAGTATGTGATATATATTTGGTGTACTTTCATATTTTACTTACAGTATATAATATATACTTGGTGTACTTTGATATTTTATGTACAGTATATAATATATATTGGTGTAGTTTCATATTTTATGTAGAGTATATAGTATATAATTGCTGAAATTTGATATTTTATATACAGTATATAATATGTATTTTGTGTAATCTGATATTATATGTAAAGTATATAATATATATTTGGTGAAATTTTATATTTTATATACAGTATATAACATATATTTGGTGTAATTTCATATTTTATGTAAGGTTTATAGTATATATTTCGTGACATTTGATATTTTATGTACAGTATATAATATATATTTGTTGAAATTTGATATTTTATGTACAGTATATAATATATATTTGCTGAAATTTTATATTTTATGTACAGTGTATAATATATATTTGGTGTACTTTCATATTTTATGTACAGTATATAGTATATATTTGGTGACATTTCATATTTTATGAACAATAGGTAAGATATGTTTGTTGAAATTTGATATTTTATGGACAGTATATAATATATATTGGGTGAAGTTTGATATTATAGGTACAGTATATAATATATATTTGGTGAAATTTGATATTTTATGTACAGTATATAATATATATTTGGTGAAATTTGACATTTTATGTACGGTACATAATATATATTTGGTGTACTTTCATATTTTATGTACAGTATATAGTATATATCTGGTGAAATTTGATATTTTTTGCACAGTATATAGCAGATATTTGGTGAAATTTGATATTATATGTACAGTATATAATATACTTTGGGTTAAATTTGATATTTTATGTACAGTATATAATATATATTTGGTGAAATTTGAGATTTTATGTACAGTATGTGATATATATTTGGTGTACTTTCATATTTTACTTACAGTATATAATATATACTTGGTGTACTTTGATATTTTATGTACAGTATATAATATATATTGGTGTAGTTTCATATTTTATGTAGAGTATATAGTATATAATTGCTGAAATTTGATATTTTATATACAGTATATAATATGTATTTTGTGTAATCTGATATTATATGTAAAGTATATAATATATATTTGGTGAAATTTTATATTTTATATACAGTATATAACATATATTTGGTGTAATTTCATATTTTATGTACGGTTTATAGTATATATTTCGTGACATTTGATATTTTATGTACAGTATATAATATATATTTGTTGAAATTTGATATTTTATGTACAGTATATAATATATATTTGCTGAAATTTTATATTTTATGTACAGTGTATAATATATATTTGGTGTACTTTCATATTTTATGTACAGTATATAGTATATATTTGGTGACATTTCATATTTTATGAACAATAGGTAAGATATGTTTGTTGAAATTTGATATTTTATGGACAGTATATAATATATATTGGGTGAAGTTTGATATTATAGGTACAGTATATAATATATATTTGGTGAAATTTGATATTTTATGTACAGTATATAATATATATTTGGTGAAATTTGACATTTTATGTACGGTACATAATATATATTTGGTGTACTTTCATATTTTATGTACAGTATATAGTATATATCTGGTGAAATTTGATATTTTTTGCACAGTATATAGCAGATATTTGGTGAAATTTGATATTATATGTACAGTATATAATATACTTTGGGTTAAATTTGATATTTTGTGTACAGTATATAATATATATTTGGTGAAATTTGATATTTTATGTACCGTATATAATATATACTTGGTGAAATTTGATATTTTATATACAGTATTTAATATATATTTGGTGTACTTTCATATTTTATGTACAGTATAAAATACATACTTGATGTACTTTCATATTTTATGTACAGCAAATAATACATATTTGTTGAAATTTGATATTTTATATACAGTATATAATATATATTTGGCGAAATTTGATATTAATTGTACAGTATATAATATATATTTGGTGAAATTTGATATTTTATGTACAGTATATAAAATATATTTGGTGAAATTTGATATTTTATGTACAGTATATAATATATATTTGGTGTACTTTCATATTTTATGTACAGTATAAAATATATACCTGATGTACTTTCAAGTTTTATGTGCAGTATATAATAAATATTTGGGGTGCTTACTTATTTTATGTACAGTATATAATACATATTTTGTGAAATTTGATATTTCATCTACTGTATATAAGATATAGTTGGTGAAATTTGATATTTTATCTACAGTATATGATATATAATTGGTGTACTTTCATATTTTACTTGCAGTTTATAACACATATTTGGTGTACTTTCATATTTTATGTACAGTATATAGTATATATTTGTTGACATTTGATATTTAATGTACGGTATATAATATATATTTGTTGAAATTTGATATTTTATGGAAAGTATATAATATATATTTGGTGAAATTTTATATTTTATGTACACTAGATACTATATATTTGGTGTACTTTCATATTTTATGTACAGTATATAGTATATATTTGGTGACATTTGATATTTTATGTACAATATATAAGATATGTTTGTTGAAATTTGATATTTTATGTACAGTATATAATATATATTTGGTGAAATTTCATATTTTGTGTACAGTATATAATATATATTTGGTGAAATTTGATAATTTAAGTACAGTATAAAAGATATATTTGGTGAAATTTGATATTTTATGTACAGTATATAATATATATTTGGTGAAATTTGATATTTCACCCACAGTATATAATATATATTTGATGAAATTTGAGATTTTATGTACGGTATATGATATATATTTGGTGTACTTTCATATTTTACTTATAGTATATAATATATATTTGGTGTACTTTGATATTTTATGCACAGTATATAATATATATTGGTGTAGTTTCATACTTTATGTAGAGTATATAGTATATAATTGCTGAAATTTGATATTTTATATACAGTATATAATATGTATTTTGTGTAATCTGATATTATATGTAAAGTATATAATATATATTTGGTGAAATTTTATATTTTATATAAAGTATATAACATATATTTGGTGTAATTTCATATTTTATGTACAGTATATAGTATATATTTGGTGACATTTGATATTTTATGTACAGTATATAATATATATTTGCTGAAATTTGATATTTTATTTACAGTAAATAATATATATTTGGTGAAATTTTATATTTTATGAACAGTGTATAATATATATTTGGTGTACTTTCATATTTTATGTACAGTGTATAGTATATAGTTGGTGACATTAAATATTTTATGTACAGTAGAAAATATATATTTGTTGAAATTTGACATTTTATATACAGTATATAATATATATTTGGTGAAATTTTATATTTTACTTACAGTATATAATATATATTTGGTGTATTTTCATATTTTATGTACAGTATATAATATATATATGGTGACATTTGATATTTTATCAACAATATGTAAGATATGTTTGTTGAAATTTGATATTTTATGTACAGTATATAATATATATTTGCTGAAATTTATTATAGGTACAGTATATAATATATATTTGGTGAAATTTGATATTTTATGTACGGTATATAATATATATTTGGTGAAATTTGATATTTTATGTACAGTATATAATATATATTTGGTGAAATTTGACATTTTATGTACAGTATATATATATTTGGTGTACTTTCATATTTTATGTACAGTATATAGTATATATTTGGTGAAATTTGATATTTTTTGCACAGTATATAGCAGATATTTGGTGAAATTTGATATTATATGTACAGTATATAATATACTTTGGGTTAAATTTGATATTTTGTCTACATTATATAATATATATTTGGTGAAATTTGATATTTTATGTACAGTATATAATATATACTTGGTGAAATTTGATATTTTATATACAGTATTTAATATATATTTGGTGTACTTTCATATTTTATGTACAGTATAAAATATATTCTTGATGTACTTTCATATTTTATGTACAGCAAATAATACATATTTGTTGTATTTTGATATTTTATATACAGTATATAATATATATTTGGCGAAATTTGATATTAATTGTACAGTATATAATATATATTTGGTGAAATTTGATATTTTATGTGCAGTATATAAAATATATTTGGTGAAATTTGATATTTTATGTACAGTATATAATATATATTTGGTGTACTTTCATATTTTATGTACAGTATAAAATATATACTTGATGTACTTTCAAGTTTTATGTGCAGTATATAATAAATATTTGGGGTTCCTTCATATTTTATGTACAGTATATAATATATATTTTGTGAAATTTAATATTTCATCTACTGTATACAAGATATCGTTGGTGAAATTTGATATTTTATGTACAGTATATGATATATAATTGGTGTACTCTCATATTTTACTTGCAGTATATAATACCTATTTGGTGTACTTTGATATTTTATGTACAGTGCATAATATATAGGTGTAGTTTCATATTTTATGTACAGTATATGGTATATAATTCCTGAAATTTGATATTATATGTACAGTATATGATATGTATTTGGTGTAATTTGATATTATATGTACAATATATAATATGTATTTGGTGAAATTTTATATTTTATGTACAGTATATAATATATATTTGGTGTACTTTCATATTTTATGTACAGTATATAGTATATATTAGGTGAAATTTGATTTTTTATGTACATTATATAACAGATATTTGGTGAAATGTGATATTATATGTACAGTATATTATGTTTTTGGTGAAATTTGATATTTTATGTACAGTATATAAGATATATTTGGTGAAATTTTATATTTTATAAACAGTATATATTGTATATTTTGTGTACTTTCATATTTTATGTACAGTGTATAGAATATATTTGGTGACATTTGATATTTTATGTACAGTATGTAATATAAATTTGTTGAAATTTGATATTTTATGTACAGTATGTAATATATATTTGGAGTACTTTCATATTTTACTTACAGTATATAATATATATTTGGTGTACTTTGCTATTTTATGTACAGTATATAATATATATTGGTGTAGTTTCATATTTTATGTAGAGTATATAATACATATTTGGTGAAATTTGGTATTTTATATACAGTATGTAATATATATTTGGTGTACTTTCATATTATATGTACAGTATAAAATATATAATTCTTCTTTCATATTTTATGTACAGTAATTAATACATATTTGTTGAAATTTGATATTTTATATACAGTATATAATATATATTTGGTGAAATTTCATATTATATTTACAGTATATAATATATATTTGGTGAAATTTCTTATTTTATGTACAGTATATAATATATATTTGGTGAAATTTGAGATTTTATGTACAGTATGTGATATATATTTGGTGTACTTTCATATTTTACTTACAGTATATAATATATACTTGGTGTAGTTTGATATTTTATGTACAGTATATAATATATATTGGTGTAGTTTCATATTTTATGTAGAGTATATAGTATATAATTGCTCAAATTTGATATTTTATATACAGTATATAATATGTATTTTGTGTAATCTGATATTATATGTAAAGTATATAATATATATTTGGTGAAATTTTATATTTTATATACAGTATATAACATATATTTGGTGTAATTTCATATTTTATGTACGGTTTATAGTATATATTTCGTGACATTTGATATTTTATGTACAGTATATAATATATATTTGTTGAAATTTGATATTTTATGTACAGTATATAATATATATTTGCTGAAATTTTATATTTTATGTACAGTGTATAATATATATTTGGTGTACTTTCATATTTTATGTACAGTATATAGTATATATTTGGTGACATTTCATATTTTATGAACAATAGGTAAGATATGTTTGTTGAAATTTGATATTTTATGGACAGTATATAATATATATTTGGTGAAGTTTGATATTATAGGTACTGTATATAATATATATTTGGTGAAATTTGATATTTTATGTACAGTATATAATATATATTTGGTGAAATTTGATATTTTATGTACGGTACATAATATATATTTGGTGTACTTTCATATTTTATGTACAGTATATAGTATATATCTGGTGAAATTTGATATTTTTTGCACAGTATATAGCAGATATTTGGTGAAATTTGATATTATATGTACAGTATATAATAGGCTTTGGGTTAAATTTGATATTTTGTGTACAGTATATAATATATATTTGGTGAAATTTGATATTTTATGTACAGTATATAATATATATTTGGTGAAATTTGATATTTTATATACAGTATCTAATATATATTTGGTGTACTTTCATATTTTATGTACAGTATAAAATATATACTTGATGTACTTTCATATTTTATGTACAGCAAATAATACATATTTGTTGAAATTTGATATTTTATAGACAGTATATAATATATATTTGGCGAAATTTGATATTAATTGTACAGTATATAATATATATTTGGTGAAATTTGATATTTTATGTACAGTATATAAAATATATTTGGTTAAATTTGATATTTTATGTACAGTATATAATATATATTTGGTGTACTTTCATATTTTATGTACAGTATAAAATATATACCTGATGTACTTTCAAGTTTTATGTGCAGTATATAATAAATATTTGGGGTGCTTACTTATTTTATGTACAGTATATAATACATATTTTGTGAAATTTGATATTTCATCTACTGTATATAAGATATAGTTGGTGAAATTTGATATTTTATCTACAGTATATGATATATAATTGGTGTACTTTCATATTTTACTTGCAGTTTATAACACATATTTGGTGTACTTTCATATTTTATGTACAGTATATAGTATATATTTGTTGACATTTGATATTTTATGTACGGTATATAATATATATTTGTTGAAATTTGATATTTTATGTAAAGTATATAATATATATTTGGTGAAATTTTATATTTTATGTACACTAGATACTATATATTTGGTGTACTTTCATATTTTATGTACAGTATATAGTATATATTTGGTGACATTTGATATTTTATGTACAATATATAAGATATGTTTGTTGAAATTTGATATTTTATGTACAGTATATAATATATATTTGGTGAAATTTCATATTTTATGTACAGTATATAATATGTATTTGGTGAAATTTGATAATTTAAGTACAGTATAAAAGATATATTTGGTGAAATTTGATATTTTATGTACAGTATATAATATATATTTGGTGAAATTTGATATTTCACCCACAGTATATAATATATATTTGATGAAATTTGTGATTTTATGTACGGTATATGATATATATTTGGTGTACTTTCATATTTTACTTATAGTATATAATATATATTTGGTGTACTTTGATATTTTATGCACAGTATATAATATATATTGGTGTAGTTTCATACTTTATGTAGAGTATATAGTATATAATTGCTGAAATTTGATATTTTATATACAGTATATAATATGTATTTTGTGTAATCTGATATTATATGTAAAGTATATAATATATATTTGGTGAAATTTTATATTTTATATAAAGTATATAACATATATTTGGTGTAATTTCATATTTTATGTACAGTATATAGTATATATTTGGTGACATTTGATATTTTATGTACAGTATATAATATATATTTGCTGAAATTTGATATTTTATTTACAGTAAATAATATATATTTGGTGAAATTTTATATTTTATGAACAGTGTATAATATATATTTGGTGTACTTTCATATTTTATGTACAGTATATAGTATATAGTTGGTGACATTAAATATTTTATGTACAGTAGAAAATATATATTTGTTGAAATTTGACATTTTATATACAGTATATAATATATATTTGGTGAAATTTTATATTTTACTTACAGTATATAATATATATTTGGTGTATTTTCATATTTTATGTACAGTATATAATATATATATGGTGACATTTGATATTTTATCAACAATATGTAAGATATGTTTGTTGAAATTTGATATTTTATGTACAGTATATAATATATATTTGGTGAAATTTATTATAGGTACAGTATATAATATATATTTGGTGAAATTTGATATTTTATGTACGGTATATAATATATATTTGGTGAAATTTGATATTTTATGTACAGTATATAATATATATTTGGTGAAATTTGACATTTTATGTACAGTATATATATATTTGGTGTACTTTCATATTTTATGTACAGTATATAGTATATATTTGGTGAAATTTGATATTTTTTGCACAGTATATAGCAGATATTTGGTGAAATTTGATATTATATGTACAGTATATAATATACTTTGGGTTAAATTTGATATTTTGTCTACATTATATAATATATATTTGGTGAAATTTGATATTTTATGTACAGTATATAATATATACTTGGTGAAATTTGATATTTTATATACAGTATTTAATATATATTTGGTGTACTTTCATATTTTATGTACAGTATAAAATATATACTTGATGTACTTTCATATTTTATGTACAGCAAATAATACATATTTGTTGTATTTTGATATTTTATATACAGTATATAATATATATTTGGCGAAATTTGATATTAATTGTACAGTATATAATATATATTTGGTGAAATTTGATATTTTATGTACAGTATGTAAAATATGTTTGGTGAAATTTGATATTTTATGTACAGTATATAATATATATTTGGTGTACTTTCATATTTTATGTACAGTATAAAATATATACTTGATGTACTTTCAAGTTTTATGTGCAGTATATAATAAATATTTGGGGTTCCTTCATATTTTATGTACAGTATATAATATATATTTTGTGAAATTTGATATTTCATCTACTGTATATAAGATATCGTTGGTGAAATTTGATATTTTATGTACAGTATATGATATATAATTGGTGTACTTTCATATTTTACTTGCAGTATATAATACCTATTTGGTGTACTTTGATATTTTATGTACAGTGCATAATATATAGGTGTAGTTTCATATTTTATGTACAGTATATGGTATATAATTCCTGAAATTTGATATTATATGTACAGTATATGATATGTATTTGGTGTAATTTGATATTATATGTACAATATATAGTATGTATTTGGTGAAATTTGATATTTTATGTACAGTATATAATATATATTTGGTGTACTTTCATATTTTATGTACAGTATATAGTATATATTAGGTGAAATTTGATTTTTTATGTACATTATATAACAGATATTTGGTGAAATGTGATATTATATGTACAGTATATTATGTTTTTGGTGAAATTTGATATTTTATGTACAGTATATAAGATATATTTGGTGAAATTTTATATTTTATAAACAGTATATATTGTATATTTTGTGTACTTTCATATTTTATGTACAGTGTATAGAATATATTTGGTGACATTTGATATTTTATGTACAGTATGTAATATAAATTTGTTGAAATTTGATATTTTATGTACAGTATGTAATATATATTTGGTGTACTTTCATATTTTAAGTACAGTATAAAATATATACTTGATGTAGTTTCATATTTTATGTACAGAAAATAATATATATTTGTTGAAATTTCTTATTTTATGTACAGTATATAATATATATTTGGTGAAATTTGATATTATAGGTACAGTATATAATATATATTTGGTGAAATTTGATATTTTTTGAACTGTATATAATATATATTTGGTGAAATTTCATACTTTATGTACAGTATAAAACATATATTTGGTGAAATTTGATATTTTATTTACAGTATATAATATATATTTGGTGTACTTTCATATTTTATGTGCAGTATAAAATATATACTTGATGTACTTTCATATTTTATGTAAGAAAATAATATATATTTGTTGAAATTTGATATTTTATGTACAGTATATAATTTATATTTGGTGCAATTTTATGTTTTATGTACTCTATATCATATATATTTGGTGTACTTACCAGTTTTATGTACAGTATATAATATATATTTGGTGAAATTTGATATTTTATGTACAGTATATTATATATATTTGGTGAAATTTGATATTTTATATACAGTAAGTAATATATATTTGGTGTACTTTCATATTTTATGTACAGTATAAAATACATACTTGATGTAGTTTCATATTTTATGTACAGTAAATAATACATATTTTTTGAAATTTAATATTTTATGTACAGTATATAGTATATATTTGGTGACATTTGATATTTTATGTACAGTATGTAATATAAATTTGTTGAAATTTGATATTTTATGTACAGTATATAATATATCTTTGGTGTACTTTCATATTTTATGCAGAGTATAAAATATATACTTGATGTACTTTCAAGTTTTATGGACAGAATACAATATATATTTGGTGTACTTTCATATTTTATATACAGTATATAATATATATTTTGTGAATTTGGATATTTCATGTACTGTATGTTAGACATAATTGGTGAAATTTGATATTTTCTGTACGGTTGATGATATATAACTTCTGTACTTTCATCTTTTACTTGCAGTATATAATACATATTTGGTGTACTTTGATATTTTATGTACAGTATATAATATATATTTGGTGAAATTTGATATTTTACATACGGTATATAATATATATTTGGTGAAATTTGAGATTTTATGTACAGTATATGATATATATTTGGTGTACTTTCATATTTCACTTACAGTATATAATATATCTTTGGTGTACTTTGATAGTTTATGTACAGCATATAATATATATTGGTGTATTTTCATATTTTATGTAGAGTATATAGTATATAATTACTGAAATTTGATATTTTATGTACAGTATATAATATGTATTTTGTGTAATTTGATATTATATGTACAGTATATAATATATATTTGGTGAAATTTGATATTTTACACACAGTATATAATATATATTTGGTGAAATTTGAGATTTTATGTACGGTATATGATATATATTTGGTGTAATTTCATATTTTACTTACAGTATATAATATATATTTGGTGTACTTTGCTATTTTATGTACAGTATATAATATATATTGGTGTAGTTTCATATTTTATGTAGAGTATATAATACATATTTGGTGAAATTTGGTATTTTATATACAGTATGTAATATATATTTGGTGTACTTTCATATTATATGTACAGTATAAAATATATAATTCTACTTTCATATTTTATGTACAGTAATTAATACATATTTGTTGAAATTTGATATTTTATTTACAGTATATAATATATATTTGGTGAAATTTCATATTATATTTACAGTATATAATATATATTTGGTGAAATTTCTTATTTTATGTACAGTATATAATATATATTTGGTGAAATTTGAGATTTTATGTACAGTATGTGATATATATTTGGTGTACTTTCATATTTTACTTACAGTATATAATATATATTTGGTGTACTTTGATATTTTATGTACAGTATATAATATATATTGGTGTAGTTTCATATTTTATGTAGAGTATATAGTATATAATTGCTGAAATTTGATATTTTATATACAGTATATAATATGTATTTTGTGTAATCTGATATTATATGTAAAGTATATAATATATATTTGGTGAAATTTTATATTTTATATACAGTATATAACATATATTTGGTGTAATTTCATATTTTATGTACGGTTTATAGTATATATTTCGTGACATTTGATATTTTATGTACAGTATATAATATATATTTGTTGAAATTTGATATTTTATGTACAGAATATAATATATATTTGCTGAAATTTTATATTTTATGTACAGTGTATAATATATATTTGGTGTACTTTCATATTTTATGTACAGTATATAGTATATATTTGGTGACATTTCATATTTTATGAACAATAGGTAAGATATGTTTGTTGAAATTTGATATTTTATGGACAGTATATAATATATATTGGGTGAAGTTTGATATTATAGGTACAGTATATAATATATATTTGGTGAAATTTGACATTTTATGTACGGTACATAATATATATTTGGTGTACTTTCATATTTTATGTACAGTATATAGTATATATCTGGTGAAATTTGATATTTTTTGCACAGTATATAGCAGATATTTGGTGAAATTTGATATTATATGTACAGTATATAATATACTTTGGGTTAAATTTGATATTTTGTGTACAGTATATAATATATATTTGGTGAAATTTGATATTTTATGTACAGTATATAATATATACTTGGTGAAATTTGATATTTTATATACAGTATTTAATATATATTTGGTGTACTTTCATATTTTATGTACAGTATAAAATATATACTTGATGTACTTTCATATTTTATGTACAGCAAATAATACATATTTGTTGAAATTTGATATTTTATATACAGTATATAATATATATTTGGCGAAATTTGATGTTAATTGTACAGTATATAATATATATTTGGTGAAATTTGATATTTTATGTACAGTATATAAAATATATTTGGTGAAATTTGATATTTTATGTACAGTATATAATATATATTTGGTGTACTTTCATATTTTATGTACAGTATAAAATATATACCTGATGTACTTTCAAGTTTTATGTGCAGTATATAATAAATATTTGGGGTGCTTACTTATTTTATGTACAGTATATAATACATATTTTGTGAAATTTGATATTTCATCTACTGTATATAAGATATGGTTGGTGAAATTTGATATTTTATCTACAGTATATGATATATAATTGGTGTACTTTCATATTTTACTTGCAGTTTATAACACATATTTGGTGTACTTTCATATTTTATGTACAGTATATAGTATATATTTGTTGACATTTGATATTTTATGTACGGTATATAATATATATTTGTTGAAATTTGATATTTTATGTAAAGTATATAATATATATTTGGTGAAATTTTATATTTTATGTACACTAGATACTATATATTTGGTGTACTTTCATATTTTATGTACAGTATATAGTATATATTTGGTGACATTTGATATTTTATGTACAATATATAAGATATGTTTGTTGAAATTTGATATTTTATGTACAGTATATAATATATATTTGGTGAAATTTGATATTTTATGTACAGTATATAATATGTATTTGGTGAAATTTGATAATTTAAGTACAGTATAAAAGATATATTTGGTGAAATTTGATATTTTATGTACAGTATATAATATATATTTGGTGAAATTTGATATTTCACCCACAGTATATAATATATATTTGATGAAATTTGTGATTTTATGTACGGTATATGATATATATTTGGTGTACTTTCATATTTTACTTATAGTATATAATATATATTTGGTGTACTTTGATATTTTATGCACAGTATATAATATATATTGGTGTAGTTTCATACTTTATGTAGAGTATATAGTATATAATTGCTGAAATTTGATATTTTATATACAGTATATAATATGTATTTTGTGTAATCTGATATTATATGTAAAGTATATAATATATATTTGGTGAAATTTTATATTTTATATAAAGTATATAACATATATTTGGTGTAATTTCATATTTCATGTACAGTATATAGTATATATTTGGTGACATTTGATATTTTATGTACAGTATATAATATATATTTGCTGAAATTTGATATTTTATTTACAGTAAATAATATATATTTGGTGAAATTTTATATTTTATGAACAGTGTATAATATATATTTGGTGTACTTTCATATTTTATGTACAGTATATAGTATATAGTTGGTGACATTAAATATTTTATGTACAGTAGAAAATATATATTTGTTGAAATTTGACATTTTATATACAGTATATAATATATATTTGGTGAAATTTTATATTTTACTTACAGTATATAATATATATTTGGTGTATTTTCATATTTTATGTACAGTATATAATATATATATGGTGACATTTGATATTTTATCAACAATATGTAAGATATGTTTGTTGAAATTTGATATTTTATGTACAGTATATAATATATATTTGGTGAAATTTATTATAGGTACAGTATATAATATATATTTGGTGAAATTTGATATTTTATGTACGGTATATAATATATATTTGGTGAAATTTGATATTTTATGTACAGTATATAATATATATTTGGTGAAATTTGACATTTTATGTACAGTATATATATATTTGGTGTACTTTCATATTTTATGTACAGTATATAGTATATATTTGGTGAAATTTGATATTTTTTGCACAGTATATAGCAGATATTTGGTGAAATTTGATATTATATGTACAGTATATAATATACTTTGGGTTAAATTTGATATTTTGTCTACATTATATAATATATATTTGGTGAAATTTGATATTTTATGTACAGTATATAATATATACTTGGTGAAATTTGATATTTTATATACAGTATTTAATATATATTTGGTGTACTTTCATATTTTATGTACAGTATAAAATATATACTTGATGTACTTTCATATTTTATGTACAGCAAATAATACATATTTGTTGTATTTTGATATTTTATATACAGTATATAATATATATTTGGCGAAATTTGATATTAATTGTACAGTATATAATATATATTTGGTGAAATTTGATATTTTATGTACAGTATGTAAAATATGTTTGGTGAAATTTGATATTTTATGTACAGTATATAATATATATTTGGTGTACTTTCATATTTTATGTACAGTATAAAATATATACTTGATGTACTTTCAAGTTTTATGTGCAGTATATAATAAATATTTGGGGTTCCTTCATATTTTATGTACAGTATATAATATATATTTTGTGAAATTTGATATTTCATCTACTGTATATAAGATATCGTTGGTGAAATTTGATATTTTATGTACAGTATATGATATATAATTGGTGTACTTTCATATTTTACTTGCAGTATATAATACCTATTTGGTGTACTTTGATATTTTATGTACAGTGCATAATATATAGGTGTAGTTTCATATTTTATGTACAGTATATGGTATATAATTCCTGAAATTTGATATTATATGTACAGTATATGATATGTATTTGGTGTAATTTGATATTATATGTACAATATATAGTATGTATTTGGTGAAATTTGATATTTTATGTACAGTATATAATATATATTTGGTGTACTTTCATATTTTATGTACAGTATATAGTATATATTAGGTGAAATTTGATTTTTTATGTACATTATATAACAGATATTTGGTGAAATGTGATATTATATGTACAGTATATTATGTTTTTGGTGAAATTTGATATTTTATGTACAGTATATAAGATATATTTGGTGAAATTTTATATTTTATAAACAGTATATATTGTATATTTTGTGTACTTTCATATTTTATGTACAGTGTATAGAATATATTTGGTGACATTTGATATTTTATGTACAGTATGTAATATAAATTTGTTGAAATTTGATATTTTATGTACAGTATGTAATATATATTTGGTGTACTTTCATATTTTAAGTACAGTATAAAATATATACTTGATGTAGTTTCATATTTTATGTACAGAAAATAATATATATTTGTTGAAATTTCTTATTTTATGTACAGTATATAATATATATTTGGTGAAATTTGATATTATAGGTACAGTATATAATATATATTTGGTGAAATTTGATATTTTTTGAACTGTATATAATATATATTTGGTGAAATTTCATACTTTATGTACAGTATAAAACATATATTTGGTGAAATTTGATATTTTATTTACAGTATATAATATATATTTGGTGTACTTTCATATTTTATGTGCAGTATAAAATATATACTTGATGTACTTTCATATTTTATGTAAGAAAATAATATATATTTGTTGAAATTTGATATTTTATGTACAGTATATAATTTATATTTGGTGCAATTTTATGTTTTATGTACTCTATATCATATATATTTGGTGTACTTACCAGTTTTATGTACAGTATATAATATATATTTGGTGAAATTTGATATTTTATGTACAGTATATTATATATATTTGGTGAAATTTGATATTTTATATACAGTAAGTAATATATATTTGGTGTACTTTCATATTTTATGTACAGTATAAAATACATACTTGATGTAGTTTCATATTTTATGTACAGTAAATAATACATATTTTTTGAAATTTAATATTTTATGTACAGTATATAGTATATATTTGGTGACATTTGATATTTTATGTACAGTATGTAATATAAATTTGTTGAAATTTGATATTTTATGTACAGTATATAATATATCTTTGGTGTACTTTCATATTTTATGCAGAGTATAAAATATATACTTGATGTACTTTCAAGTTTTATGGACAGAATACAATATATATTTGGTGTACTTTCATATTTTATATACAGTATATAATATATATTTTGTGAATTTGGATATTTCATGTACTGTATGTTAGACATAATTGGTGAAATTTGATATTTTCTGTACGGTTGATGATATATAACTTGTGTACTTTCATCTTTTACTTGCAGTATATAATACATATTTGGTGTACTTTGATATTTTATGTACAGTATATAATATATATTTGGTGAAATTTGATATTTTACATACGGTATATAATATATATTTGGTGAAATTTGAGATTTTATGTACAGTATATGATATATATTTGGTGTACTTTCATATTTCACTTACAGTATATAATATATCTTTGGTGTACTTTGATAGTTTATGTACAGCATATAATATATATTGGTGTATTTTCATATTTTATGTAGAGTATATAGTATATAATTACTGAAATTTGATATTTTATGTACAGTATATAATATGTATTTTGTGTAATTTGATATTATATGTACAGTATATAATATATATTTGGTGAAATTTGATATTTTACACACAGTATATAATATATATTTGGTGAAATTTGAGATTTTATGTACGGTATATGATATATATTTGGTGTAATTTCATATTTTACTTACAGTATATAATATATATTTGGTGTACTTTGATATTTTATGTACAGTATATAATATATATTGGTGTAGTTTCATATTTTATGTAGAGTATATAATACATATTTGGTGAAATTTGGTATTTTATATACAGTATGTAATATATATTTGGTGTACTTTCATATTATATGTACAGTATAAAATATATAATTCTACTTTCATATTTTATGTACAGTAATTAATACATATTTGTTGAAATTTGATATTTTATGTACAGTATATAATATATATTTGGTGAAATTTCATATTATATTTACAGTATATAATATATATTTGGTGAAATTTCTTATTTTATGTACAGTATATAATATATATTTGGTGAAATTTGAGATTTTATGTACAGTATGTGATATATATTTGGTGTACTTTCATATTTTACTTACAGTATATAATATATACTTGGTGTACTTTGATATTTTATGTACAGTATATAATATATATTGGTGTAGTTTCATATTTTATGTAGAGTATATAGTATATAATTGCTGAAATTTGATATTTTATATACAGTATATAATATGTATTTTGTGTAATCTGATATTATATGTAAAGTATATAATATATATTTGGTGAAATTTTATATTTTATATACAGTATATAACATATATTTGGTGTAATTTCATATTTTATGTACGGTTTATAGTATATATTTCGTGACATTTGATATTTTATGTACAGTATATAATATATATTTGTTGAAATTTGATATTTTATGTACAGAATATAATATATATTTGCTGAAATTTTATATTTTATGTACAGTGTATAATATATATTTGGTGTACTTTCATATTTTATGTACAGTATATAGTATATATTTGGTGACATTTCATATTTTATGAACAATAGGTAAGATATGTTTGTTGAAATTTGATATTTTATGGACAGTATATAATATATATTGGGTGAAGTTTGATATTATAGGTACAGTATATAATATATATTTGGTGAAATTTGACATTTTATGTACGGTACATAATATATATTTGGTGTACTTTCATATTTTATGTACAGTATATAGTATATATCTGGTGAAATTTGATATTTTTTGCACAGTATATAGCAGATATTTGGTGAAATTTGATATTATATGTACAGTATATAATATACTTTGGGTTAAATTTGATATTTTGTGTACAGTATATAATATATATTTGGTGAAATTTGATATTTTATGTACAGTATATAATATATACTTGGTGAAATTTGATATTTTATATGCAGTATTTAATATATATTTGGTGTACTTTCATATTTTATGTACAGTATAAAATATATACTTGATGTACTTTCATATTTTATGTACAGCAAATAATACATATTTGTTGAAATTTGATATTTTATATACAGTATATAATATATATTTGGCGAAATTTGATATTAATTGTACAGTATATAATATATATTTGGTGAAATTTGATATTTTATGTACAGTATATAAAATATATTTGGTGAAATTTGATATTTTATGTACAGTATATAATATATATTTGGTGTACTTTCATATTTTATGTACAGTATAAAATATATACCTGATGTACTTTCAAGTTTTATGTGCAGTATATAATAAATATTTGGGGTGCTTACTTATTTTATGTACAGTATATAATACATATTTTGTGAAATTTGATATTTCATCTACTGTATATAAGATATAGTTGGTGAAATTTGATATTTTATCTACAGTATATGATATATAATTGGTGTACTTTCATATTTTACTTGCAGTTTATAACACATATTTGGTGTACTTTCATATTTTATGTACAGTATATAGTATATATTTGTTGACATTTGATATTTTATGTACGGTATATAATATATATTTGTTGAAATTTGATATTTTATGTAAAGTATATAATATATATTTGGTGAAATTTTATATTTTATGTACACTAGATACTATATATTTGGTGTACTTTCATATTTTATGTACAGTATATAGTATATATTTGGTGACATTTGATATTTTATGTACAATATATAAGATATGTTTGTTGAAATTTGATATTTTATGTACAGTATATAATATATATTTGGTGAAATTTGATATTTTATGTACAGTATATAATATATATTTGGTGAAATTTGATAATTTAGGTACAGTATAAAAGATATATTTGTTGAAATTTGATATTTTATGTACAGTATATAATATATATTTGGTGAAATTTGATATTTCACCCACAGTATATAATATATATTTGATGAAATTTGAGATTTTATGTACGGTATATGATATATATTTGGTGTACTTTCATATTTTACCTATAGTATATAATATATATTTGGTGTACTTTGATATTTTATGCACAGTATATAATATATATTGGTGTAGTTTCATACTTTATGTAGAGTATATAGTATATAATTGCTGAAATTTGATATTTTATATACAGTATATAATATGTATTTTGTGTAATCTGATATTATATGTAAAGTATATAATATATATTTGGTGAAATTTTATATTTTATATAAAGTATATAACATATATTTGGTGTAATTTCATATTTTATATACAGTATATAGTATATATTTTGTGACATTTGATATTTTATGTACAGTATGTAATATATATTTGCTGAAATTTGATATTTTATTTACAGTAAATAATATATATTTGGTGAAATTTTATATTTTATGAACAGTGTATAATATATATTTGGTGTACTTTCATATTTTATGTACAGTATATAGTATATAGTTGGTGACATTAAATATTTTATGTACAGTAGATAATATATATTTGTTGAAATTTGACATTTTATATACAGTATATAATATATATTTGGTGAAATTTTATATTTTACTTACAGTATATAATATATATTTGGTGTATTTTCATATTTTATGTACAGTATATAATATATATATGGTGACATTTGATATTTTATCAACAATATGTAAGATATGTTTGTTGAAATTTGATATTTTATGTACAGTATATAATATATATTTGGTGAAATTTATTATAGGTACAGTATATAATATATATTTGGTGAAATTTGATATTTTATGTACGGTATATAATATATATTTGGAGAAATTTGATATTTTATGTACAGTATATAATATATATTTGGTGAAATTTGACATTTTATGTACAGTATATATATATTTGGTGTACTTTCATATTTTATGTACAGTATATAGTATATATTTGGTGAAATTTGATAATTTTTGCACAGTATATAGCAGATATTTGGTGAAATTTGATATTATATGTACAGTATATAATATACTTTGGGTTAAATTTGATATTTTGTCTACATTATATAATATATATTTGGTGAAATTTGATATTTTATGTACAGTATATAATATATACTTGGTGAAATTTGATATTTTATATACAGTATTTAATATATATTTGGTGTACTTTCATATTTTATGTACAGTATAAAATATATTCTTGATGTACTTTCATATTTTATGTACAGCAAATAATACATATTTGTTGTATTTTGATATTTTATATACAGTATATAATATATATTTGGCGAAATTTGATATTAATTGTACAGTATATAATATATATTTGGTGAAATTTGATATTTTATGTGCAGTATATAAAATATATTTGGTGAAATTTGATATTTTATGTACAGTATATAATATATATTTGGTGTACTTTCATATTTTATGTACAGTATATAGTATATATCTGGTGAAATTTGATATTTTTTGCACAGTATATAGCAGATATTTGGTGAAATTTGATATTATATGTACAGTATATAATATACTTTGGGTTAAATTTGATATTTTGTGTACAGTATATAATATATATTTGGTGAAATTTGATATTTTATGTACAGTATATAATATATACTTGGTGAAATTTGATATTTTATATACAGTATTTAATATATATTTGGTGTACTTTCATATTTTATGTACAGTATAAAATATATACTTGATGTACTTTCATATTTTATGTACAGCAAATAATACATATTTGTTGAAATTTGATATTTTATATACAGTATATAATATATATTTGGCGAAATTTGATATTAATTGTACAGTATATAATATATATTTGGTGAAATTTGATATTTTATGTACAGTATATAAAATATATTTGGTGAAATTTGATATTTTATGTACAGTATATAATATATATTTGGTGTACTTTCATATTTTATGTACAGTATAAAATATATACCTGATGTACTTTCAAGTTTTATGTGCAGTATATAATAAATATTTGGGGTGCTTACTTATTTTATGTACAGTATATAATACATATTTTGTGAAATTTGATATTTCATCTACTGTATATAAGATATAGTTGGTGAAATTTGATATTTTATCTACAGTATATGATATATAATTGGTGTACTTTCATATTTTACTTGCAGTTTATAACACATATTTGGTGTACTTTCATATTTTATGTACAGTATATAGTATATATTTGTTGACATTTGATATTTTATGTACGGTATATAATATATATTTGTTGAAATTTGATATTTTATGTAAAGTATATAATATATATTTGGTGAAATTTTATATTTTATGTACACTAGATACTATATATTTGGTGTACTTTCATATTTTATGTACAGTATATAGTATATATTTGGTGACATTTGATATTTTATGTACAATATATAAGATATGTTTGTTGAAATTTGATATTTTATGTACAGTATATAATATATATTTGGTGAAATTTGATATTTTATGTACAGTATATAATATATATTTGGTGAAATTTGATAATTTAGGTACAGTATAAAAGATATATTTGTTGAAATTTGATATTTTATGTACAGTATACAATATATATTTGGTGAAATTTGATATTTCACCCACAGTATATAATATATATTTGATGAAATTTGAGATTTTATGTACGGTATATGATATATATTTGGTGTACTTTCATATTTTACCTATAGTATATAATATATATTTGGTGTACTTTGATATTTTATGCACAGTATATAATATATATTGGTGTAGTTTCATACTTTATGTAGAGTATATAGTATATAATTGCTGAAATTTGATATTTTATATACAGTATATAATATGTATTTTGTGTAATCTGATATTATATGTAAAGTATATAATATATATTTGGTGAAATTTTATATTTTATATAAAGTATATAACATATATTTGGTGTAATTTCATATTTTATATACAGTATATAGTATATATTTTGTGACATTTGATATTTTATGTACAGTATGTAATATATATTTGCTGAAATTTGATATTTTATTTACAGTAAATAATATATATTTGGTGAAATTTTATATTTTATGAACAGTGTATAATATATATTTGGTGTACTTTCATATTTTATGTACAGTATATAGTATATAGTTGGTGACATTAAATATTTTATGTACAGTAGATAATATATATTTGTTGAAATTTGACATTTTATATACAGTATATAATATATATTTGGTGAAATTTTATATTTTACTTACAGTATATAATATATATTTGGTGTATTTTCATATTTTATGTACAGTATATGATATATATATGGTGACATTTGATATTTTATCAACAATATGTAAGATATGTTTGTTGAAATTTGATATTTTATGTACAGTATATAATATATATTTGGTGAAATTTATTATAGGTACAGTATATAATATATATTTGGTGAAATTTGATATTTTATGTACGGTATATAATATATATTTGGTGAAATTTGATATTTTATGTACAGTATATAATATATATTTGGTGAAATTTGACATTTTATGTACAGTATATATATATTTGGTGTACTTTCATATTTTATGTACAGTATATAGTATATATTTGGTGAAATTTGATATTTTTTGCACAGTATATAGCAGATATTTGGTGAAATTTGATATTATATGTACAGTATATAATATACTTTGGGTTAAATTTGATATTTTGTCTACATTATATAATATATATTTGGTGAAATTTGATATTTTATGTACAGTATATAATATATACTTGGTGAAATTTGATATTTTATATACAGTATTTAATATATATTTGGTGTACTTTCATATTTTATGTACAGTATAAAATATATTCTTGATGTACTTTCATATTTTATGTACAGCAAATAATACATATTTGTTGTATTTTGATATTTTATATACAGTATATAATATATATTTGGCGAAATTTGATATTAATTGTACAGTATATAATATATATTTGGTGAAATTTGATATTTTATGTGCAGTATATAAAATATATTTGGTGAAATTTGATATTTTATGTACAGTATATAATGTATATTTGGTGTACTTTCATATTTTATGTACAGTATAAAATATATACTTGATGTACTTTCAAGTTTTATGTGCAGTATATAATAAATATTTGGGGTTCCTTCATATTTTATGTACAGTATATAATATATATTTTGTGAAATTTGATATTTCATCTACTGTATATAAGATATCGTTGGTGAAATTTGATATTTTATGTACAGTATATGATATATAATTGGTGTACTTTCATATTTTACTTGCAGTATATAATACCTATTTGGTGTACTTTGATATTTTATGTACAGTGCATAATATATAGGTGTAGTTTCATATTTTATGTACAGTATATGGTATATAATTCCTGAAATTTGATATTATATGTACAGTATATGATATGTATTTGGTGTAATTTGATATTATATGTACAATATATAATATGTATTTGGTGAAATTTTATATTTTATGTACAGTATATAATATATATTTGGTGTACTTTCATATTTTATGTACAGTATATTGTATATATTAGGTGAAATTTGATTTTTTATGTACATTATATAACAGATATTTGGTGAAATGTGATATTATATGTACAGTATATTATGTTTTTGGTGAAATTTGATATTTTATGTACAGTATATAAGATATATTTGGTGAAATTTTATATTTTATAAACAGTATATATTGTATATTTTGTGTACTTTCATATTTTATGTACAGTGTATAGAATATATTTGGTGACATTTGATATTTTATGTACAGTATGTAATATAAATTTGTTGAAATTTGATATTTTATGTACAGTATGTAATATATATTTGGTGTATTTTCATATTTTAAGTACAGTATAAAGTATATACTTCATGTAGTTTCATATTTTATTTACAGAAAATAATATATATTTGTTGAAATTTGTTATTTTATGTACAGTATATAATATATATTTGGTGAAATTTGATATTATAGGTACAGTATATAATATATATTTGGTGAAATTTGATATTTTTTGAACTGTATATAATATATATTTGGTGAAATTTCATACTTTATGTACAGTATAAAACATATATTTGGTGAAATTTGATATTTTATGTACAGTATATAATATATATTTGGTGTACTTTCATATTTTATGTGCAGTATAAAATATATACTTGATGTACTTTCATACTTTATGTAAGAAAATAATACATATTTGTTGAAATTTGATATTTTATGTACAGTATATAATTTATATTTGGTGCAATTTTATATTTTATGTACTCTATATCATATATATTTGGTGTACTTACCAGTTTTATGTACAGTATATAATATATATTTGGTGAAATTTGATATTATAGGTACAGTATATAATATATATTTGGTGAAATTTGATATTTTACTTACAGTAAAATATATATTTGCTGTATTTTCATATTTTATGTACAGTATATAATATATATTTGGTGACATTTGATATTTTATGAACAATATGTAAGATATGTTTGTTGAAATTTGAAATTTTGTGTACAGTATATAATATATATTTGGTGAAATTTGATGTTATAAGTACAGTATATAATATATATTTGGTGAAATTTGATATTTAATGTACAGTATATAATATATATTTGGTGAAATTTGATATTTTATGTACAGTTTATAAGATATATTTGGTGAAATTTGATATTTTATGTACAGTATATAAGATATATTTGGTGAAATTTGATATTTTATATACTATATATATATTTGGTGTACTTTCCTATTTTATGTACATATATAGTATATATTTGGTGAAATTCGATATTTTTTGCACAGTACATAGTAGATATTTGGTGAAATTTGATATTATATGTACAGTATATAGTATACTTTGGGTTAAATTTGATATTTTGTGTACAGTATATAATATGTATTTGGTGAAATTTGATATTTTATGTACAGTATATAATATATATTTCGTGAAATTTGATATTTTATATACAGTATGTAATATATATTTGGTGTACTTTCATATTTTATGTACAGTATAAAATATATACCTGATGTATTTTCAAGTTTTATGTGCAGTATATAATAAATATTTGGGGTGCTTACTTATTTTATGTACAGTATATAATACATATTTTGTGAAATTTGATATTTCATCTACTGTATATAAGATATAGTTGGTGAAATTTGATATTTTATCTACAGTATATGATATATAATTGGTGTACTTTCATATTTTACTTGTAGTATATAATACCTATTTGGTGTACTTTGATATTTTATGTACAGTGCATAATATATACGTGTAGTTTCATATTTTATGTACAGTATATGGTATATAATTCCTGAAATTTGATATTATATGTACAGTATATGATATGTATTTGGTGTAATTTGATATTATATGTACAATATATAATATGTATTTGGTGAAATTTTATATTTTATGTACAGTATATAATATATATTTGGTGTACTTTCATATTTTATGTACAGTATATAGTATATATTAGGTGAAATTTGATTTTTTATGTACATTATATAACAGATATTTGGTGAAATGTGATATTATATGTACAGTATATTATGTTTTTGGTGAAATTTGATATTTTATGTACAGTATATAAGATATATTTGGTGAAATTTTATATTTTATAAACAGTATATATTGTATATTTTGTGTACTTTCATATTTTATGTACAGTGTATAGAATATATTTGGTGACATTTGATATTTTATGTACAGTATGTAATATAAATTTGTTGAAATTTGATATTTTATGTACAGTATGTAATATATATTTGGTGTACTTTCATATTTTAAGTACAGTATAAAATATATACTTGATGTAGTTTCATATTTTATGTACAGAAAATAATATATATTTGTTGAAATTTCTTATTTTATGTACAGTATATAATATATATTTGGTGAAATTTGATATTATAGGTACAGTATATAATATATATTTGGTGAAATTTGATATTTTTTGAACTGTATATAATATATATTTGGTGAAATTTCATACTTTATGTACAGTATAAAACATATATTTGGTGAAATTTGATATTTTATGTACAGTATATAATATATATTTGGTGTACTTTCATATTTTATGTGCAGTATAAAATATATACTTGATGTACTTTCATATTTTATGTAAGAAAATAATACATATTTGTTGAAATTTGATATTTTATGTACAGAATATAATTTATATTTGGTGCAATTTTCTGTTTTATGTACTCTATATCATATATATTTGGTGTACTTACCAGTTTTATGTACAGTATATAATATATATTTGGTGAAATTTGATATTTTATGTACAGTATATTATATATATTTGGTGAAATTTGATATTTTATATACAGTAAGTAATATATATTTGGTGTACTTTCATATTTTATGTACAGTATAAAATACATACTTGATGTAGTTTCATATTTTATGTACAGTAAATAATACATATTTTTTGAAATTTAATATTTTATGTACAGTATATAGTATATATTTGGTGACATTTGATATTTTATGTACAGTATGTAATATTAATTTGTTGAAATTTGATATTTTATGTACAGTATGTAATATATCTTTGGTGTACTTTCATATTTTATGTAGAGTATAAAATATATACTTGATGTACTTTCAAGTTTTATGGACAGAATACAATATATATTTGGTGTACTTTCATATTTTATATACAGTATATAATATATATTTTGTGAATTTGGATATTTCATGTACTGTATGTTAGAAATAATTGGTGAAATTTGATATTTTCTGTACAGTAAATGATATATAACTTTTGTACTTTCATCTTTTACTTGCAGTATATAATACATATTTGGTGTACTTTGATATTTTATGTACAGTATATAATATATATTTGGTGAAATTTGATATTTTACATACGGTATATAATATATATTTGGTGAAATTTGAGATTTTATGTACAGTATATGATATATATTTGGTGTACTTTCATATTTTACTTACAGTATATAATATATCTTTGGTGTACTTTGATATTTTATGTACAGCATATAATATATATTGGTGTATTTTCATATTTTATGTAGAGTATATAGTATATAATTGCTGAAATTTGATATTTTATGTACAGTATATAATATGTATTTTGTGTAATTTGATATTATATGTACAGTATATAATATATATTTGGTGAAATTTGATATTTTACACACAGTATATAATATATATTTGGTGAAATTTGAGATTTTATGTACGGTATATGATATATATTTGGTGTAATTTCATATTTTACTTACAGTATATAATATATATTTGGTGTACTTTGCTATTTTATGTACAGTATATAATATATATTGGTGTAGTTTCATATTTTATGTAGAGTATATAATACATATTTGGTGAAATTTGGTATTTTATATACAGTATGTAATATATATTTGGTGTACTTTCATATTATATGTACAGTATAAAATATATAATTCTACTTTCATATTTTATGTACAGTAATTAATACATATTTGTTGAAATTTGATATTTTATATACAGTATATAATATATATTTGGTGAAATTTCATATTATATTTACAGTATATAATATATATTTGGTGAAATTTCTTATTTTATGTACAGTATATAATATATATTTGGTGAAATTTGAGATTTTATGTACAGTATGTGATATATATTTGGTGTACTTTCATATTTTACTTACAGTATATAATATATACTTGGTGTACTTTGATATTTTATGTACAGTATATAATATATATTGGTGTAGTTTCATATTTTATGTAGAGTATATAGTATATAATTGCTGAAATTTGATATTTTATATACAGTATATAATATGTATTTTGTGTAATCTGATATTATATGTAAAGTATATAATATATATTTGGTGAAATTTTATATTTTATATACAGTATATAACATATATTTGGTGTAATTTCATATTTTATGTATGGTTTATAGTATATATTTCGTGACATTTGATATTTTATGTACAGTATACAATATATATTTGTTGAAATTTGATATTTTATGTACAGTATATAATATATATTTGCTGAAATTTTATATTTTATGTACAGTGTATAATATATATTTGGTGTACTTTCATATTTTATTTACAGTATATAGTATATATTTGGTGACATTTCATATTTTATGAACAATAGGTAAGATATGTTTGTTGAAATTTGATATTTTATGGACGGTATATAATATATATTGGGTGAAGTTTGATATTATAGGTACAGTATATAATATATATTTGGTGAAATTTGATATTTTATGTACAGTATATAATATATATTTGGTGAAATTTGATATTTTATGTACGGTACATAATATATATTTGGTGTACTTTCATATTTTATGTACAGTATATAGTATATATCTGGTGAAATTTGATATTTTTTGCACAGTATATAGCAGATATTTGGTGAAATTTGATATTATATGTACAGTATATAATATACTTTGGGTTAAATTTGATATTTTGTGTACAGTATATAATATATATTTGGTGAAATTTGATATTTTATGTACAGTATTTAATATATATTTGGTGAAATTTGATATTTTATATACAGTATCTAATATATATTTGGTGTACTTTCATATTTTATGTACAGTATAAAATATATACTTGATGTACTTTCATATTTTATGTACAGCAAATAATACATATTTGTTGAAATTTGATATTTTATATACAGTATATAATATATATTTGGCGAAATTTGATATTAATTGTACAGTATATAATATATATTTGGTGAAATTTGATATTTTATGTACAGTATATAAAATATATTTGGTGAAATTTGATATTTTATGTACAGTATATAATATATATTTGGTGTACTTTCATATTTTATGTACAGTATAAAATTTATACCTGATGTACTTTCAAGTTTTATGTGCAGTATATAATAAATATTTGGGGTGCTTACTTATTTTATGTACAGTATATAATACATATTTTGTGAAATTTGATATTTCATCTACTGTATATAAGATATAGTTGGTGAAATTTGATATTTTATCTACAGTATATGATATATAATTGGTGTACTTTCATATTTTACTTGCAGTTTATAACACATATTTGGTGTACCTTCATATTTTATGTACAGTATATAGTATATATTTGTTGACATTTGATATTTTATGTACGGTATATAATATATATTTGTTGAAATTTGATATTTTATGTAAAGTATATAATATATATTTGGTGAAATTTTATATTTTATGTACACTAGATACTATATATTTGGTGTACTTTCATATTTTATGTACAGTATATAGTATATATTTGGTGACATTTGATATTTTATGTACAATATATAAGATATGTTTGTTGAAATTTGATATTTTATGTACAGTATATATTATATATTTGGTGAAATTTGATATTTTATGTACAGTATATAATATATATTTGGTGAAATTTGATAATTTAGGTACAGTATAAAAGATATATTTGTTGAAATTTGATATTTTATGTACAGTATATAATATATATTTGGTGAAATTTGATATTTCACCCACAGTATATAATATATATTTGATGAAATTTGAGATTTTATGTACGGTATATGATATATATTTGGTGTACTTTCATATTTTACTTATAGTATATAATATATATTTGGTGTACTTTGATATTTTATACACAGTATATAATATATATTGGTGTAGTTTCATACTTTATGTAGAGTATATAGTATATAATTGCTGAAATTTGATATTTTATATACAGTATAGAATATGTATTTTGTGTAATCTGATATTATATGTAAAGTATATAATATATATTTGGTGAAATTTTATATTTTATATACAGTATATAACATATATTTGGTGTAATTTCATATTTTATGTATGGTTTATAGTATATATTTCGTGACATTTGATATTTTATGTACAGTATACAATATATATTTGTTGAAATTTGATATTTTATGTACAGTATATAATATATATTTGCTGAAATTTTATATTTTATGTACAGTGTATAATATATATTTGGTGTACTTTCATATTTAATGTACAGTATATAGTATATATTTGGTGACATTTCATATTTTATGAACAATAGGTAAGATATGTTTGTTGAAATTTGATATTTTATGGACGGTATATAATATATATTGGGTGAAGTTTGATATTATAGGTACAGTATATAATATATATTTGGTGAAATTTGATATTTTATGTACAGTATATAATATATATTTGGTGAAATTTGATATTTTATGTACGGTACATAATATATATTTGGTGTACTTTCATATTTTATGTACAGTATATAGTATATATCTGGTGAAATTTGATATTTTTTGCACAGTATATAGCAGATATTTGGTGAAATTTGATATTATATGTACAGTATATAATATACTTTGGGTTAAATTTGATATTTTGTGTACAGTATATAATATATATTTGGTGAAATTTGATATTTTATGTACAGTATTTAATATATATTTGGTGAAATTTGATATTTTATATACAGTATCTAATATATATTTGGTGTACTTTCATATTTTATGTACAGTATAAAATATATACTTGATGTACTTTCATATTTTATGTACAGCAAATAATACATATTTGTTGAAATTTGATATTTTATATACAGTATATAATATATATTTGGCGAAATTTGATATTAATTGTACAGTATATAATATATATTTGGTGAAATTTGATATTTTATGTACAGTATATAAAATATATTTGGTGAAATTTGATATTTTATGTACAGTATATAATATATATTTGGTGTACTTTCATATTTTATGTACAGTATAAAATTTATACCTGATGTACTTTCAAGTTTTATGTGCAGTATATAATAAATATTTGGGGTGCTTACTTATTTTATGTACAGTATATAATACATATTTTGTGAAATTTGATATTTCATCTACTGTATATAAGATATAGTTGGTGAAATTTGATATTTTATCTACAGTATATGATATATAATTGGTGTACTTTCATATTTTACTTGCAGTTTATAACACATATTTGGTGTACCTTCATATTTTATGTACAGTATATAGTATATATTTGTTGACATTTGATATTTTATGTACGGTATATAATATATATTTGTTGAAATTTGATATTTTATGTAAAGTATATAATATATATTTGGTGAAATTTTATATTTTATGTACACTAGATACTATATATTTGGTGTACTTTCATATTTTATGTACAGTATATAGTATATATTTGGTGACATTTGATATTTTATGTACAATATATAAGATATGTTTGTTGAAATTTGATATTTTATGTACAGTATATATTATATATTTGGTGAAATTTGATATTTTATGTACAGTATATAATATATATTTGGTGAAATTTGATAATTTAGGTACAGTATAAAAGATATATTTGTTGAAATTTGATATTTTATGTACAGTATATAATATATATTTGGTGAAATTTGATATTTCACCCACAGTATATAATATATATTTGATGAAATTTGAGATTTTATGTACGGTATATGATATATATTTGGTGTACTTTCATATTTTACTTATAGTATATAATATATATTTGGTGTACTTTGATATTTTATACACAGTATATAATATATATTGGTGTAGTTTCATACTTTATGTAGAGTATATAGTATATAATTGCTGAAATTTGATATTTTATATACAGTATAGAATATGTATTTTGTGTAATCTGATATTATATGTAAAGTATATAATATATATTTGGTGAAATTTTATATTTTATATAAAGTATATAACATATATTTGGTGTAATTTCATATTTTATGTACAGTATATAGTATATATTTGGTGACATTTGATATTTTATGTACAGTATATAATATATATTTGCTGAAATTTGATATTTTATTTACAGTAAATAATATATATTTGGTGAAATTTTATATTTTATGTACAGTGTATAATATATATTTGGTGTACTTTCATATTTTATGTACAGTATATAGTATATAGTTGGTGACATTAAATATTTTATGTACAGTAGATAATATATATTTGTTGAAATTTGACATTTTATATACAGTATATAATATATATTTGGTGAAATTTTATATTTTACTTACAGTATATAATATATATTTGGTGTATTTTCATATTTTATGTACAGTATAAAATATATATATGGTGACATTTGATATTTTATCAACAATATGTAAGATATGTTTGTTGAAATTTGATATTTTATGTACAGTATATAATATATATTTGGTGAAATTTGATATTATAGGTACAGTATATAATATATATTTGGTGAAATTTGATATTTTACGTACGGTATATAATATATATTTGGTGAAATTTGATATTTTATGTACAGTATATAATATATATTTGGTGAAATTTGACATTTTACGTACAGTATATATATATTTGGTGTACTTTCATATTTTATGTACAGTATATAGTATATATTTGGTGAAATTTGATATTTTTTGCACAGTATATAGCAGATATTTGGTGAAATTTGATATTATATGTACAGTATATAATATACTTTGGGTTAAATTTGATATTTTGTCTACATTATATAATATATATTTGGTGAAATTTGATATTTTATGTACAGTATATAATATATACTTGGTGAAATTTGATATTTTATATACAGTATTTAATATATATTTGGTGTACTTTCATATTTTATGTACAGTATAAAATATATTCTTGATGTACTTTCATATTTTATGTACAGCAAATAATACATATTTGTTGTATTTTGATATTTTATATACAGTATATAATATATATTTGGCGAAATTTGATATTAATTGTACAGTATATAATATATATTTGGTGAAATTTGATATTTTATGTGCAGTATATAAAATATATTTGGTGAAATTTGATATTTTATGTACAGTATATAATATATATTTGGTGTACTTTCATATTTTATGTACAGTATAAAATATATACTTGATGTACTTTCAAGTTTTATGTGCAGTATATAATAAATATTTGGGGTTCCTTCATATTTTATGTACAGTATATAATATATATTTTGTGAAATTTGATATTTCATCTACTGTATATAAGATATCGTTGGTGAAATTTGATATTTTATGTACAGTATATGATATATAATTGGTGTACTTTCATATTTTACTTGCAGTATATAATACCTATTTGGTGTACTTTGATATTTTATGTACAGTGCATAATATATAGGTGTAGTTTCATATTTTATGTACAGTATATGGTATATAATTCCTGAAATTTGATATTATATGTACAGTATATGATATGTATTTGGTGTAATTTGATATTATATGTACAATATATAATATGTATTTGGTGAAATTTTATATTTTATGTACAGTATATAATATATATTTGGTGTACTTTCATATTTTATGTACAGTATATAGTATATATTAGGTGAAATTTGATTTTTTATGTACATTATATAACAGATATTTGGTGAAATGTGATATTATATGTACAGTATATTATGTTTTTGGTGAAATTTGATATTTTATGTACAGTATATAAGATATATTTGGTGAAATTTTATATTTTATAAACAGTATATATTGTATATTTTGTGTACTTTCATATTTTATGTACAGTGTAGAGAATATATTTGGTGACATTTGATATTTTATGTACAGTATGTAATATAAATTTGTTGAAATTTGATATTTTATGTACAGTATGTAATATATATTTGGTGTACTTTCATATTTTAAGTATAGTATAAAATATATACTTGATGTAGTTTCATATTTTATGTACAGAAAATAATATATATTTGTTGAAATTTCTTATTTTATGTACAGTATATAATATATATTTGGTGAAATTTGATATTATAGGTACAGTATATAATATATATTTGGTGAAATTTGATATTTTTTGAACTGTATATAATATATATTTGGTGAAATTTCATACTTTATGTACAGTATAAAACATATATTTGGTGAAATTTGATATTTTATGTACAGTATATAATATATATTTGGTGTACTTTCATATTTTATGTGCAGTATAAAATATATACTTGATGTACTTTCATATTTTATGTAAGAAAATAATATATATTTGTTGAAATTTGATATTTTATATACAGTATATAATTTATATTTGGTGCAATTTTATGTTTTATGTACTCTATATCATATATATTTGGTGTACTTACCAGTTTTATGTACAGTATATAATATATATTTGGTGAAATTTGATATTTTATGTACAGTATATTATATATATTTGGTGAAATTTGATATTTTATATACAGTAAGTAATATATATTTGGTGTACTTTCATATTTTATGTACAGTATAAAATACATACTTGATGTAGTTTCATATTTTATGTACAGTAAATAATACATATATTTTGAAATTTAATATTTTATGTACAGTATATAGTATATATTTGGTGACATTTGATATTTTATGTACAGTATGTAATATAAATTTGTTGAAATTTGATATTTTATGTACAGTATATAATATATCTTTGGTGTACTTTCATATTTTATGCAGAGTATAAAATATATACTTGATGTACTTTCAAGTTTTATGGACAGAATACAATATATATTTGGTGTACTTTCATATTTTATATACAGTATATAATATATATTTTGTGAATTTGGATATTTCATGTACTGTATGTTAGACATAATTGGTGAAATTTGATATTTTCTGTACGGTTGATGATATATAACTTGTGTACTTTCATCTTTTACTTGCAGTATATAATACATATTTGGTGTACTTTGATATTTTATGTACAGTATATAATATATATTTGGTGAAATTTGATATTTTACATACGGTATATAATATATATTTGGTGAAATTTGAGATTTTATGTACAGTATATGATATATATTTGGTGTACTTTCATATTTTACTTACAGTATATAATATATCTTTGGTGTACTTTGATATTTTATGTACAGCATATAATATATATTGGTGTATTTTCATATTTTATGTAGAGTATATAGTATATAATTGCTGAAATTTGATATTTTATGTACAGTATATAATATGTATTTTGTGTAATTTGATATTACATGTACAGTATATAATATATATTTGGTGAAATTTGATATTTTACACACAGTATATAATATATATTTGGTGAAATTTGAGATTTTATGTACGGTATATGATATATATTTGGTGTAATTTCATATTTTACTTACAGTATATAATATATATTTGGTGTACTTTGCTATTTTATGTACAGTATATAATATATATTGCTGTAGTTTCATATTTTATGTAGAGTATATAATACATATTTGGTGAAATTTGGTATTTTATATACAGTATGTAATATATATTTGGTGTACTTTCATATTATATGTACAGTATAAAATATATAATTCTACTTTCATATTTTATGTACAGTAATTAATATATATTTGTTGAAAATTGATATTTTATATACAGTGTATAATATATATTTGGTGAAATTTCATATTATATTTACAGTATATAATATATATTTGGTGAAATTTCTTATTTTATGTACAGTATATAATATATATTTGGTGTAATTTGAGATTTTATGTACAGTATGTGATATATATTTGGTGTACTTTCATATTTTACTTACAGTATATAATATATACTTGGTGTACTTTGATATTTTATGTACAGTATATAATATATATTGGTGTAGTTTCATATTTTATGTAGAGTATATAGTATATAATTGCTGAAATTTGATATTTTATATACAGTATATAATATGTATTTTGTGTAATCTGATATTATATGTAAAGTATATAATATATATTTGGTGAAATTTTATATTTTATATACAGTATATAACATATATTTGGTGTAATTTCATATTTTATGTACGGTTTATAGTATATATTTCGTGACATTTGATATTTTATGTACAGTATATAATATATATTTGTTGAAATTTGATATTTTATGTACAGTATATAATATATATTTGCTGAAATTTTATATTTTATGTACAGTGTATAATATATATTTGGTGTACTTTCATATTTTATGTACAGTATATAGTATATATTTGGTGACATTTCATATTTTATGAACAATAGGTAAGATATGTTTGTTGAAATTTGATATTTTATGGACAGTATATAATATATATTGGGTGAAGTTTGATATTATAGGTACAGTATATAATATATATTTGGTGAAATTTGATATTTTATGTACAGTATATAATATATATTTGGTGAAATTTGATATTTTATGTACGGTACATAATATATATTTGGTGTACTTTCATATTTTATGTACAGTATATAGTATATATCTGGTGAAATTTGATATTTTTTGCACAGTATATAGCAGATATTTGGTGAAATTTGATATTATATGTACAGTATATAATATACTTTGGGTTAAATTTGATATTTTGTGTACAGTATATAATATATATTTGGTGAAATTTGATATTTTATGTACAGTATTTAATATATATTTGGTGAAATTTGATATTTTATATACAGTATCTAATATATATTTGGTGTACTTTCATATTTTATGTACAGTATAAAATATATACTTGATGTACTTTCATATTTTATGTACAGCAAATAATACATATTTGTTGAAATTTGATATTTTATATACAGTATATAATATATATTTGGCGAAATTTGATATTAATTGTACAGTATATAATATATATTTGGTGAAATTTGATATTTTATGTACAGTATATAAAATATATTTGGTGAAATTTGATATTTTATGTACAGTATATAATATATATTTGGTGTACTTTCATATTTTATGTACAGTATAAAATTTATACCTGATGTACTTTCAAGTTTTATGTGCAGTATATAATAAATATTTGGGGTGCTTACTTATTTTATGTACAGTATATAATACATATTTTGTGAAATTTGATATTTCATCTACTGTATATAAGATATAGTTGGTGAAATTTGATATTTTATCTACAGTATATGATATATAATTGGTGTACTTTCATATTTTACTTGCAGTTTATAACACATATTTGGTGTACCTTCATATTTTATGTACAGTATATAGTATATATTTGTTGACATTTGATACTTTATGTACGGTATATAATATATATTTGTTGAAATTTGATATTTTATGTAAAGTATATAATATATATTTGGTGAAATTTTATATTTTATGTACACTAGATACTATATATTTGGTGTACTTTCATATTTTATGTACAGTATATAGTATATATTTGGTGACATTTGATATTTTATGTACAATATATAAGATATGTTTGTTGAAATTTGATATTTTATGTACAGTATATATTATATATTTGGTGAAATTTGATATTTTATGTACAGTATATAATATATATTTGGTGAAATTTGATAATTTAGGTACAGTATAAAAGATATATTTGTTGAAATTTGATATTTTATGTACAGTATATAATATATATTTGGTGAAATTTGATATTTCACCCACAGTATATAATATATATTTGATGAAATTTGAGATTTTATGTACGGTATATGATATATATTTGGTGTACTTTCATATTTTACTTATAGTATATAATATATATTTGGTGTACTTTGATATTTTATGCACAGTATATAATATATAGGTGTAGTTTCATACTTTATGTAGAGTATATAGTATATAATTGCTGAAATTTGATATTTTATATACAGTATAGAATATGTATTTTGTGTAATCTGATATTATATGTAAAGTATATAATATATATTTGGTGAAATTTTATATTTTATATAAAGTATATAACATATATTTGGTGTAATTTCATATTTTATGTACAGTATATAGTATATATTTGGTGACATTTGATATTTTATGTACAGTATATAATATATATTTGCTGAAATTTGATATTTTATTTACAGTAAATAATATATATTTGGTGAAATTTTATATTTTATGTACAGTGTATAATATATATTTGGTGTACTTTCATATTTTATGTACAGTATATAGTATATAGTTGGTGACATTAAATATTTTATGTACAGTAGATAATATATATTTGTTGAAATTTGACATTTTATATACAGTATATAATATATATTTGGTGAAATTTTATATTTTACTTACAGTATATAATATATATTTGGTGTATTTTCATATTTTATGTACAGTATAAAATATATATATGGTGACATTTGATATTTTATCAACAATATGTAAGATATGTTTGTTGAAATTTGATATTTTATGTACAGTATATAATATATATTTGGTGAAATTTGATATTATAGGTACAGTATATAATATATATTTGGTGAAATTTGATATTTTATGTACGGTATATAATATATATTTGGTGAAATTTGATATTTTATGTACAGTATATAATATATATTTGGTGAAATTTGACATTTTACGTACAGTATATATATATTTGGTGTACTTTCATATTTTATGTACAGTATATAGTATATATTTGGTGAAATTTGATATTTTTTGCACAGTATATAGCAGATATTTGGTGAAATTTGATATTATATGTACAGTATATAATATACTTTGGGTTAAATTTGATATTTTGTCTACATTATATAATATATATTTGGTGAAATTTGATATTTTATGTACAGTATATAATATATACTTGGTGAAATTTGATATTTTATATACAGTATTTAATATATATTTGGTGTACTTTCATATTTTATGTACAGTATAAAATATATTCTTGATGTACTTTCATATTTTATGTACAGCAAATAATACATATTTGTTGTATTTTGATATTTTATATACAGTATATAATATATATTTGGCGAAATTTGATATTAATTGTACAGTATATAATATATATTTGGTGAAATTTGATATTTTATGTGCAGTTTATAAAATATATTTGGTGAAATTTGATATTTTATGTACAGTATATAATATATATTTGGTGTACTTTCATATTTTATGTACAGTATAAAATATATACTTGATGTACTTTCAAGTTTTATGTGCAGTATATAATAAATATTTGGGGTTCCTTCATATTTTATGTACAGTATATAATATATATTTTGTGAAATTTAATATTTCATCTACTGTATATAAGATATCGTTGGTGAAATTTGATATTTTATGTACAGTATATGATATATAATTGGTGTACTTTCATATTTTACTTGCAGTATATAATACCTATTTGGTGTACTTTGATATTTTATGTACAGTGCATAATATATAGGTGTAGTTTCATATTTTATGTACAGTATATGGTATATAATTCCTGAAATTTGATATTATATGTACAGTATATGATATGTATTTGGTGTAATTTGATATTATATGTACAATATATAATATGTATTTGGTGAAATTTTATATTTTATGTACAGTATATAATATATGTTTGGTGTACTTTCATATTTTATGTACAGTATATAGTATATATTAGGTGAAATTTGATTTTTTATGTACATTATATAACAGATATTTGGTGAAATGTGATATTATATGTACAGTATATTATGTTTTTGGTGAAATTTGATATTTTATGTACAGTATATAAGATATATTTGGTGAAATTTTATATTTTATAAACAGTATATATTGTATATTTTGTGTACTTTCATATTTTATGTACAGTGTAGAGAATATATTTGGTGACATTTGATATTTTATGTACAGTATGTAATATAAATTTGTTGAAATTTGATATTTTATGTACAGTATGTAATATATATTTGGTGTACTTTCATATTTTAAGTACAGTATAAAATATATACTTGATGTAGTTTCATATTTTATGTACAGAATATAATATATATTTGTTGAAATTTGTTATTTTATGTACAGTATATAATATATATTTGGTGAAATTTGATATTATAGGTACAGTATATAATATATATTTGGTGAAATTTGATATTTTTTGAACTGTATATAATATATATTTGGTGAAATTTCATACTTTATGTACAGTATAAAACATATATTTGGTGAAATTTGATATTTTATGTACAGTATATAATATATATTAGGTGTACTTTCATATTTTATGTGCAGTATAAAATATATACTTGATGTACTTTCATATTTTATGTAAGAAAATAATACATATTTGTTGAAATTTGATATTTTATGTACAGTATATAATTTATATTTGGTGCAATTTTATATTTTATGTACTCTATATCATATATATTTGGTGTACTTACCAGTTTTATGTACAGTATATAATATATATTTGGTGAAATTTGATATTATAGGTACAGTATATAATATATATTTGGTGAAATTTGATATTTTACTTACAGTATATAATATATATTTGCTGTATTTTCATATTTTATGTACAGTATATAATATATATTTGGTGACATTTGATATTTTATGAACAATATGTAAGATATGTTTGTTGAAATTTGAAATTTTGTGTACAGTATATAATTTATATTTGGTGAAATTTGATGTTATAAGTACAGTATATAATATATATTTGGTGAAATTTGATATTTAATGTACAGTATATAATATATATTTGGTGAAATTTGATATTTTATGTACAGTATATAAGATATATTTGGTGAAATTTCATATTTTATATACTATATATATATTTGGTGTACTTTCCTATTTTATGTACATATATAGTATATATTTGGTGAAATTCGATATTTTTTGCACAGTACATAGTAGATATTTGGTGAAATTTGATATTATATGTACAGTATATAGTATACTTTGGGTTAAATTTCATATTTTGTGTACAGTATATAATATATATTTGGTGAAATTTGATATTTTATGTACAGTACATAATATATATTTCGTGAAATTTGATATTTTATATACAGTATGTAATATATATTTGGTGTACTTTCATATTTTATGTACAGTATAAAATATATACCTGATGTACTTTCAAGTTTTATGTGCAGTATATAATAAATATTTGGGGTGCTTACTTATTTTATGTACAGTATATAATACATATTTTGTGAAATTTGATATTTCATCTACTGTATATAAGATATAGTTGGTGAAATTTGATATTTTATCTACAGTATATGATATATAATTGGTGTACTTTCATATTTTACTTGCAGTTTATAACACATATTTGGTGTACTTTCATATTTTATGTACAGTATATAGTATATATTTGTTGACTTTTGATATTTTATGTACGGTATATAATATATATTTGTTGAAATTTGATATTTTATGTAAAGTATATAATATATATTTGGTGAAATTTTATATTTTATGTACACTAGATACTATATATTTGGTGTACTTTCATATTTTATGTACAGTACATAGTATATATTTGGTGACATTTGATATTTTATGTACAATATGTAAGATATGTTTGTTGAAATTTGATATTTTATGTAGAGTATATAATATATATTTGGTGAAATGTGATATTTTATGTACAGTATATAATATATATTTGGTGAAATTTGATAATTTAGGTACAGTATAAAAGATATATTTGTTGAAATTTGGTATTTTATGTACAGTATATAATATATATTTGGTGAAATTTGATATTTCACCCACAGTATATAATATATATTTGATGAAATTTGAGATTTTATGTACGGTATATGATATATATTTGGTGTACTTTCATATTTTACTTATAGTATATAATATATATTTGGTGTACTTTGATATTTTATGCACAGTATATAATATATATTGGTGTAGTTTCATACTTTATGTAGAGTATATAGTATATAATTGCTGAAATTTGATATTTTATATACAGTATATAATATGTATTTTGTGTAATCTGATATTATATGTAAAGTATATAATATATATTTGGTGAAATTTTATATTTTATATAAAGTATATAACATATATTTGGTGTAATTTCATATTTTATGTACAGAATATAGTATATATTTGGTGACATTTGATATTTTATGTACAGTATATAATATATATTTGCTGAAATTTGATATTTTATTTACAGTAAATAATATATATTTGGTGAAATTTTATATTTTATGTACAGTGTATAATATATATTTGGTGTCCTTTCATATTTTATGTACAGTATATAGTATATAGTTGGTGACATTAGATATTTTATGTACAGTAGATAATATATATTTGTTGAAATTTGACATTTTATATACAGTATATAATATATATTTGGTGAAATTTTATATTTTACTTACAGTATATAATATATATTTGGTGTATTTTCATATTTTATGTACAGTATATAATATATATATGGTGACATTTGATATTTTATCAACAATATGTAAGATATGTTTGTTGAAATTTGATATTTTATGTACAGTATATAATATATATTTGGTGAAATTTGATATTATAGGTACAGTATATAATATATATTTGGTGAAATTTGATATTTTATGTACGGTATATAATATATATTTGGTGAAATTTGATATTTTATGTACAGTATATAATATATATTTGGTGAAATTTGACATTTTATGTACAGTATATATATATTTGGTGTACTTTCATATTTTATGTACAGTATATAGTATATATTTGGTGAAATTTGATATTTTTTGCACAGTATATAGCAGATATTTGGTGAAATTTGATATTATATGTACAGTATATAGTATACTTTGGGTTAAATTTGATATTTTGTGTACAGTATATAATATGTATTTGGTGAAATTTGATATTTTATGTACAGTATATAATATATATTTCGTGAAATTTGATATTTTATATACAGTGTGTAATATATATTTGGTGTACTTTCATATTTTATGTACAGTATAAAATATATACCTGATGTACTTTCAAGTTTTATGTGCAGTATATAATAAATATTTGGGGTGCTTACTTATTTTATGTACAGTATATAATACATATTTTGTGAAATTTGATATTTCATCTACTGTATATAAGATATAGTTGGTGAAATTTGATATTTTATCTACAGTATATGATATATAATTGGTGTACTTTCATATTTTACTTGTAGTATATAATACCTATTTGGTGGACTTTGATATTTTATGTACAGTGCATAATATATAGGTGTAGTTTCATATTTTATGTACAGTATATGGTATATAATTCCTCAAATTTGATATTATATGTACAGTATATGATATGTATTTGGTGTAATTTGATATTATATGTACAATATATAATATGTATTTGGTGAAATTTTATATTTTATGTACAGTATATAATATATATTTGGTGTACTTTCATATTTTATGTACAGTATATAGTATATATTAGGTGAAATTTGATTTTTTATGTACATTATATAACAGATATTTGGTGAAATGTGATATTATATGTACAGTATATTATGTTTTTGGTGAAATTTGATATTTTATGTACAGTATATAAGATATATTTGGTGAAATTTTATATTTTATAAACAGTATATATTGTATATTTTGTGTACTTTCATATTTTATGTACAGTGTATAGAATATATTTGGTGACATTTGATATTTTATGTACAGTATGTAATATAAATTTGTTGAAATTTGATATTTTATGTACAGTATGTAATATATATTTGGTGTACTTTCATATTTTACTTACAGTATATAATATATATTTGGTGTACTTTGCTATTTTATGTACAGTATATAATATATATTGGTGTAGTTTCATATTTTATGTAGAGTATATAATACATATTTGGTGAAATTTGGTATTTTATATACAGTATGTAATATATATTTGGTGTACTTTCATATTATATGTACAGTATAAAATATATAATTCTACTTTCATATTTTATGTACAGTAATTAATACATATATGTTGAAATTTGATATTTTATATACAGTATATAATATATATTTGGTGAAATTTCATATTATATTTACAGTATATAATATATATTTGGTGAAATTTCTTATTTTATGTACAGTATATAATATATATTTGGTGAAATTTGAGATTTTATGTACAGTATGTGATATATATTTGGTGTACTTTCATATTTTACTTACAGTATATAATATATACTTGGTGTACTTTGATATTTTATGTACAGTATATAATATATATTGGTGTAGTTTCATATTTTATGTAGAGTATATAGTATATAATTGCTGAAATTTGATATTTTATATACAGTATATAATATGTATTTTGTGTAATCTGATATTATATGTAAAGTATATAATATATATTTGGTGAAATTTTATATTTTATATACAGTATATAACGTATATTTGGTGTAATTTCATATTTTATGTACGGTTTATAGTATATATTTCGTGACATTTGATATTTTATGTACAGTATATAATATATATTTGTTGAAATTTGATATTTTATGTACAGTATATAATATATATTTGCTGAAATTTTATATTTTATGTACAGTGTATAATATATATTTGGTGTACTTTCATATTTTATGTACAGTATATAGTATATATTTGGTGACATTTCATATTTTATGAACAATAGGTAAGATATGTTTGTTGAAATTTGATATTTTATGGACAGTATATAATATATATTGGGTGAAGTTTGATATTATAGGTACAGTATATAATATATATTTGGTGAAATTTGATATTTTATGTACAGTATATAATATATATTTGGTGAAATTTGATATTTTATGTACGGTACATAATATATATTTATTGTACTTTCATATTTTATGTACAGTATATAGTATATATCTGGTGAAATTTGATATTTTTTGCACAGTATATAGCAGATATTTGGTGAAATTTGATATTATATGTACAGTATATAATATACTTTGGGTTAAATTTGATATTTTGTGTACAGTATATAATATATATTTGGTGAAATTTGATATTTTATGTACAGTATATAATATATATTTGGTGAAATTTGATATTTTATATACAGTATCTAATATATAATTGGTGTACTTTCATATTTTATGTACAGTATAAAATATATACTTGATGTACTTTCATATTTTATGTACAGCAAATAATACATATTTGTTGAAATTTGATATTTTATAGACAGTATATAATATATATTTGGCAAAATTTGATATTAATTGTACAGTATATAATATATATTTGGTGAAATTTGATATTTTATGTACAGTATATAAAATATATTTGGTTAAATTTGATATTTTATGTACAGTATATAATATATATTTGGTGTACTTTCATATTTTATATACAGTATAAAATATATACCTGATGTACTTTCAAGTTTTATGTGCAGTAGATAATAAATATTTGGGGTGCTTACTTATTTTATGTACAGTATATAATACATATTTTGTGAAATTTGATATTTCATCTACTGTATATAAGATATAGTTGGTGAAATTTGATATTTTATCTACAGTATATGATATATAATTGGTGTACTTTCATATTTTACTTGCAGTTTATAACACATATTTGGTGTACTTTCATATTTTATGTACAGTATATAGTATATATTTGTTGACATTTGATATTTTATGTACGGTATATAATATATATTTGTTGAAATTTGATATTTTATGTAAAGTATATAATATATATTTGGTGAAATTTTATATTTTATGTACACTACATACTATATGTTTGGTGTACTTTCATATTTTATGTACAGTATATAGTATATATTTGGTGACATTTGATATTTTATGTACAATATATAAGATATGTTTGTTGAAATTTGATATTTTATGTACAGTATATAATATATATTTGGTGAAATTTGATATTTTATGTACAGTATATAATATATATTTGGTGAAATTTGATAATTTAGGTACAGTATAAAAGATATATTTGTTGAAATTTGATATTTTATGTACAGTATATAATATATATTTGGTGAAATTTGATATTTCACCCACAGTATATAATATATATTTGATGAAATTTGATATTTTATGTACGGTATATGATATATATTTGGTGTACTTTCATATTTTACTTATAGTATATAATATATATTTGGTGTACTTTGATATTTTATGCACAGTATATAATATATATTGGTGTAGTTTCATACTTTATGTAGAGTATATAGTATATAATTGCTGAAATTTGATATTTTATATACAGTATATAATATGTATTTTGTGTAATCTGATATTATATGTAAAGTATATAATATATATTTGGTGAAATTTTATATTTTATATATAGTATATAACATATATTTGGTGTAATTTCATATTTTATGTACAGTATATAGTATATATTTGGTGACATTTGATATTTTATGTACAGTATATAATATATATTTGCTGAAATTTGATATTTTATTTACAGTAAATAATATATATTTGGTGAAATTTTATATTTTATGTACAGTGTATAATATGTATTTGGTGTACTTTCATATTTTATGTACAGTATATAGTATATAGTTGGTGACATTAAATATTTTATGTACAGTAGATAATATATATTTGTTGAAATTTGACATTTTATATACAGTATATAATATATATTTGGTGAAATTTTATATTTTACTTACAGTATATAATATATATTTGGTGTATTTTCATATTTTATGTACAGTATATAATATATATATGGTGACATTTGATATTTTATCAACAATATGTAAGATATGTTTGTTGAAATTTGATATTTTATGTACAGTATATAATATATATTTGGTGAAATTTGATATTATAGGTACAGTATATCATATATATTTGGTGAAATTTGATATTTTATGTACGGTATATAATATATATTTGGTGAAATTTGATATTTTATGTACAGTATATAATATATATTTGGTGAAATTTGACATTTTATGTACAGTATATATATATTTGGTGTACTTTCATATTTTATGTACAGTATATAGTATATATTTGGTGAAATTTGATATTTTTTGCACAGTATATAGCAGATATTTGGTGAAATTTGATATTATATGTACAGTATATAATATACTTTGGGTTAAATTTGATATTTTGTCTACATTATATAATATATATTTGGTGAAATTTGATATTTTATGTACAGTATATAATACATACTTGGTGAAATTTGATAGTTTATATACAGTATTTAATATATATTTGGTGTACTTTCATATTTTATGTACAGTATAAAATATATTCTTGATGTACTTTCATATTTTATGTACAGCAAATAATACATATTTGTTGTATTTTGATATTTTATATACAGTATATAATGTATTTGTGGTGAAATTTGATATTAATTGTACAGTATATAATATATATTTGGTGAAATTTGATATTTTATGTACAGTATGTAAAATATATTTGGTGAAATTTGATATTTTATGTACAGTATATACTATATATTTGGTGTACTTTCATATTTTATGTACAGTATAAAATATATACTTGATGTACTTTCAAGTTTTATGTGCAGTATATAATAAATATTTGGGGTTCCTTCATATTTTATGTACAGTATATAATATATATTTTGTGAAATTTGATATTTCATCTACTGTATATAAGATATCGTTGGTGAAATTTGATATTTTATGTACAGTATATGATATATAATTTGTGTACTTTCATATTTTACTTGCAGTATATAATACCTATTTGGTGTACTTTGATATTTTATGTACAGTGCATAATATATAGGTGTAGTTTCATATTTTATGTACAGTATATGGTATATAATTCCTGAAATTTGATATTATATGTACAGTATATGATATGTATTTGGTGTAATTTGATATTATATGTACAATATATAGTATGTATTTGGTGAAATTTTATATTTTATGTACAGTATATAATATATATTTGGTGTACTTTCATATTTTATGTACAGTATATAGTATATATTAGGTGAAATTTGATTTTTTATGTACATTATATAACAGATATTTGGTGAAATGTGATATTATATGTACAGTATATTATGTTTTTGGTGAAATTTGATATTTTATGTACAGTATATAAGATATATTTGGTGAAATTTTATATTTTATAAACAGTATATATTGTATATTTTGTGTACTTTCATATTTTATGTACAGTGTAGAGAATATATTTGGTGACATTTGATATTTTATGTACAGTATGTAATATAAATTTGTTGAAATTTGATATTTTATGTACAGTATGTAATATATATTTGGTGTACTTTCATATTTTAAGTACAGTATAAAATATATACTTGATGTAGTTTCATATTTTATGTACAGAAAATAATATATATTTGTTGAAATTTGTTATTTTATGTACAGTATATAATATATATTTGGTGAAATTTGATATTATAGGTACAGTATATAATATATATTTGGTGAAATTTGATATTTTTTGAACTGTATATAATATATATTTGGTGAAATTTCATACTTTATGTACAGTATAAAACATATATTTGGTGAAATTTGATATTTTATGTACAGTATATAATATATATTTGGTGTACTTTCATATTTTATGTGCAGTATAAAATATATACTTGATGTACTTTCATATTTTATGTAAGAAAATAATACATATTTGTTGAAATTTGATATTTTATGTACGGCATATAATTTATATTTGGTGCAATTTTCTGTTTTATGTACTCTATATCATATATATTTGGTGTACTTACCAGTTTTATGTACAGTATATAATATATATTTGGTGAAATTTGATATTTTATGTACAGTATATTATATATATTTGGTGAAATTTGATATTTTATATACAGTAAGTAATATATATTTGGTGTACTTTCATATTTTATGTACAGTATAAAATACATACTTGATGTAGTTTCATATTTTATGTACACTAAATAATACATATTTTTTGAAATTTAATATTTTATGTACAGTATATAGTATATATTTGGTGACATTTGATATTTTATGTACAGTATGTAATATAAATTTGTTGAAATTTGATATTTTATGTACAGTATGTAATATATCTTTGGTGTACTTTCATATTTTATGTAGAGTATAAAATATATACTTGATGTACTTTCAAGTTTTATGGACAGGATACAATATATATTTGGTGTACTTTCATATTTTATATACAGTATATAATATATATTTTGAGAATTTGGATATTTCATGTACTGTATGTTAGACATAATTGGTGAAATTTGATATTTTCTGTACAGTAGATGATATATAACTTGTGTACTTTCATCTTTTACTTGCAGTATATAATACATATTTGGTGTACTTTGATATTTTATGTACAGTATATAATATATATTTGGTGAAATTTGATATTTTACATACGGTATATAATATATATTTGGTGAAATTTGAGATTTTATGTACAGTATATGATATATATTTGGTGTACTTTCATATTTTACTTACAGTATATAATATATCTTTGGTGTACTTTGATATTTTATGTACAGCATATAATATATATTGGTGTATTTTCATATTTTATGTAGAGTATATAGTATATAATTGCTGAAATTTGATATTTTATGTACAGTATATAATATGTATTTTGTGTAATTTGATATTATATGTACAGTATATAATATATATTTGGTGAAATTTGATATTTTACACACAGTATATAATATATATTTGGTGAAATTTGAGATTTTATGTACGGTATATGATATATATTTGGTGTAATTTCATATTTTACTTACAGTATATAATATATATTTGGTGTACTTTGCTATTTTATGTACAGTATATAATATATATTGGTGTAGTTTCATATTTTATGTAGAGTATATAATACATATTTGGTGAAATTTGGTATTTTATATACAGTATGTAATATATATTTGGTGTACTTTCATATTATATGTACAGTATAAAATATATAATTCTACTTTCATATTTTATGTACAGTAATTAATACATATATGTTGAAATTTGATATTTTATATACAGTATATAATATATATTTGGTGAAATTTCATATTATATTTACAGTATATATTATATATTTGGTGAAATTTCTTATTTTAAGTACAGTATATAATATATATTTGGTGAAAATTGAGATTTTATGTACAGTATGTGATATATATTTGGTGTACTTTCATATTTTACTTACAGTATATAATATATACTTGGTGTACTTTGATATTTTATGTACAGTATATAATATATATTGGTGTAGTTTCATATTTTATGTAGAGTATATAGTATATAATTGCTGAAATTTGATATTTTATATACAGTATATAATATGTATTTTGTGTAATCTGATATTATATGTAAAGTATATAATATATATTTGGTGAAATTTTATATTTTATATACAGTATATAACGTATATTTGGTGTAATTTCATATTTTATGTACGGTTTATAGTATATATTTCGTGACATTTGATATTTTATGTACAGTATATAATATATATTTGTTGAAATTTGATATTTTATGTACAGTATATAATATATATTTGCTGAAATTTTATATTTTATGTACAGTGTATAATATGTATTTGGTTTACTTTCATATTTTATGTACAGTATATAGTATATATTTGGTGACATTTCATATTTTATGAACAATAGGTAAGATATGTTTGTTGAAATTTGATATTTTATGGACAGTATATAATATATATTGGGTGAACTTTGATATTATAGGTACAGTATATAATATATATTTGGTGAAATTTGATATTTTATGTACAGTATATAATATATATTTGGTGAAATTTGATATTTTATGTACGGTACATAATATATATTTATTGTACTTTCATATTTTATGTACAGTATATAGTATATATCTGGTGAAATTTGATATTTTTTGCACAGTATATAGCAGATATTTGGTAAAATTTGATATTATATGTACAGTATATAATATACTTTGGGTTAAATTTGATATTTTGTGTACAGTATATAATATATATTTGGTGAAATTTGATATTTTATGTACAGTATATAATATATATTTCGTGAAATTTGATATTTTATATACAGTATCTAATATATAATTGGTGTACTTTCATATTTTATGTACAGTATAAAATATATACTTGATGTACTTTCATATTTTATGTACAGCAAATAATACATATTTGTTGAAATTTGATATTTTATAGACAGTATATAATATATATTTGGCGAAATTTGATATTAATTGTACAGTATATAATATATATTTGGTGAAATTTGATATTTTATGTACAGTATATAAAATATATTTGGTTAAATTTGATATTTTATGTACAGTATATAATATATATTTGGTGTACTTTCATATTTTATGTACAGTATAAAATATATACCTGATGTACTTTCAAGTTTTATGTGCAGTATATAATAAATATTTGGGGTGCTTACTTATTTTATGTACAGTATATAATACATATTTTGTGAAATTTGATATTTCATCTACTGTATATAAGATATAGTTGGTGAAATTTGATATTTTATCTACAGTATATGATATATAATTGGTGTACTTTCATATTTTACTTGCAGTTTATAACACATATTTGGTGTACTTTCATATTTTATGTACAGTATATAGTATATATTTGTTGACATTTGATATTTTATGTACGGTATATAATATATATTTGTTGAAATTTGATATTTTATGTAAAGTATATAATATATATTTGGTGAAATTTTATATTTTATGTACACTACATACTATATGTTTGGTGTACTTTCATATTTTATGTACAGTATATAGTATATATTTGGTGACATTTGATATTTTATGTACAATATATAAGATATGTTTGTTGAAATTTGATATTTTATGTACAGTATATAATATATATTTGGTGAAATTTGATATTTTATGTACAGTATATAATATATATTTGGTGAAATTTGATAATTTAGGTACAGTATAAAAGATATATTTGTTGAAATTTGATATTTTATGTACAGTATATAATATATATTTGGTGAAATTTGATATTTCACCCACAGTATATAATATATATTTGATGAAATTTGATATTTTATGTACGGTATATGATATATATTTGGTGTACTTTCATATTTTACTTATAGTATATAATATATATTTGGTGTACTTTGATATTTTATGCACAGTATATAATATATATTGGTGTAGTTTCATACTTTATGTAGAGTATATAGTATATAATTGCTGAAATTTGATATTTTATATACAGTATATAATATGTATTTTGTGTAATCTGATATTATATGTAAAGTATATAATATATATTTGGTGAAATTTTATATTTTATATATAGTATATAACATATATTTGGTGTAATTTCATATTTTATGTACAGTATATAGTATATATTTGGTGACATTTGATATTTTATGTACAGTATATAATATATATTTGCTGAAATTTGATATTTTATTTACAGTAAATAATATATATTTGGTGAAATTTTATATTTTATGTACAGTGTATAATATGTATTTGGTGTACTTTCATATTTTATGTACAGTATATAGTATATAGTTGGTGACATTAAATATTTTATGTACAGTAGATAATATATATTTGTTGAAATTTGACATTTTATATTCAGTATATAATATATATTTGGTGAAATTTTATATTTTACTTACAGTATATAATATATATTTGGTGTATTTTCATATTTTATGTACAGTATATAATATATCTATGGTGACATTTGATATTTTATCAACAATATGTAAGATATGTTTGTTGAAATTTGATATTTTATGTACAGTATATAATATATATTTGGTGAAATTTGATATTATAGGTACAGTATATAATATATATTTGGTGAAATTTGATATTTTATGTACGGTATATAATGTATATTTGGTGAAATTTGATATTTTATGTACAGTATATAATATATATTTGGTGAAATTTGACATTTTATGTACAGTATATATATATTTGGTGTACTTTCATATTTTATGTACAGTATATAGTATATATTTGGTGAAATTTGATATTTTTTGCACAGTATATAGCAGATATTTGGTGAAATTTGATATTATATGTACAGTATATAATATACTTTGGGTTAAATTTGATATTTTGTCTACATTATATAATATATATTTGGTGAAATTTGATATTTTATGTACAGTATATAATATATACTTGGTGAAATTTGATAGTTTATATACAGTATTTAATATATATTTGGTGTACTTTCATATTTTATGTACAGTATAAAATATATTCTTGATGTACTTTCATATTTTATGTACAGCAAATAATACATATTTGTTGTATTTTGATATTTTATATACAGTATATAATGTATTTGTGGTGAAATTTGATATTAATTGTACAGTATATAATATATATTTGGTGAAATTTGATATTTTATGTACAGTATGTAAAATATATTTGGTGAAATTTGATATTTTATGTACAGTATATAATATATATTTGGTGTACTTTCATATTTTATGTACAGTATAAAATATATACCTGATGTATTTTCAAGTTTTATGTGCAGTATATAATAAATATTTGGGGTTCCTTCATATTTTATGTACAGTATATAATATATATTTTGTGAAATTTGATATTTCATCTACTGTATATAAGATATCGTTGTTGAAATTTCATATTTTATGTACAGTATATGATATATAATTGGTGTACTTTCATATTTTACTTGCAGTATATAATACCTATTTGGTGTACTTTGATATTTTATATACAGTGCATAATATATAGGTGTAGTTTCATATTTTATGTACAGTATATGGTATATAATTCCTGAAATTTGATATTATATGTACAGTATATGATATGTATTTGGTGTAATTTGATATTATATGTACAATATATAGTATGTATTTGGTGAAATTTTATATTTTATGTACAGTATATAATATATATTTGGTGTACTTTCATATTTTATGTACAGTATATAGTATATATTAGGTGAAATTTGATTTTTTATGTACATTATATAACAGATATTTGGTGAAATGTGATATTATATGTACAGTATATTATGTTTTTGGTGAAATTTGATATTTTATCTACAGTATATAAGATATATTTGGTGAAATTTTATATTTCATAAACAGTATATATTGTATATTTTGTGTACTTTCATATTTTATGTACAGTGTAGAGAATATATTTGGTGACATTTGATATTTTATATACACTATGTAATATAAATTTGTTGAAATTTGATATTTTATGTACAGTATGTAATATATATTTGGTGTACTTTCATATTTTAAGTACAGTATAAAATATATACTTGATGTAGTTTCATATTTTATGTACAGAAAATAATATATATTTGTTGAAATTTGTTATTTTATGTACAGTATATAATATATATTTGGTGAAATTTGATATTATAGGTACAGTATATAATATATATTTGGTGAAATTTGATATTTTTTGAACTGTATATAATATATATTTGGTGAAATTTCATACTTTATGTACAGAATAAAACATATATTTGGTGAAATTTGATATTTTATGTACAGTATATAATATATATCTGGTGTACTTTCATATTTTATGTGCAGTATAAAATATATACTTGATGTACTTTCATATTTTATGTAAGAAAATAATACATATTTGTTGAAATTTGATATTTTATGTACAGTATATAATTTATATTTGGTGCAATTTTCTGTTTTATGTACTCTATATCATATATATTTGGTGTACTTACCAGTTTTATGTACAGTATATAATATATATTTGGTGAAATTTGATATTATAGGTACAGTATATAATATATATTTGGTGAAATTTGATATTTTTTGAACTGTATATAATATATATTTGGTGAAATTTCATACTTTATGTACAGTATAAAACATATATTTGGTGAAATTTGATATTTTATGTACAGTATATAATATATATTTGGTGTACTTTCATATTTTATGTGCAGTATAAAATATATACTTGATGTACTTTCATATTTTATGTAAGAAAATAATACATATTTGTTGAAATTTGATATTTTATGTACGGCATATAATTTTATTTGGTGCAATTTTATGTTTTATGTACTCTATATCATATATATTTGGTGTACTTACCAGTTTTATGTACAGTATATAATATATATTTGGTGAAATTTGATATTTTATGTACAGTATATTATATATATTTGGTGAAATTTGATATTTTATATACAGTAAGTAATATATATTTGGTGTACTTTCATATTTTATGTACAGTATAAAATACATACTTGATGTAGTTTCATATTTTATGTACAGTAAATAATACATATTTTTTGAAATTTAATATTTTATGTACAGTATATAGTATATATTTGGTGACATTTGATATTTTATGTACAGTATGTAATATAAATTTGTTGAAATTTGATATTTTATGTACAGTATGTAATATATCTTTGGTGTACTTTCATATTTTATGTAGAGTATAAAATAAATACTTGATGTACTTTCAAGTTTTATGGACAGGATACAATATATATTTGGTGTACTTTCATATTTTATATACAGTATATAATATATATTTTGTGAATTTGGATATTTCATGTACTGTATGTTAGACATAATTGGTGAAATTTGATATTTTCTGTACAGTAGATGATATATAACTTGTGTACTTTCATCTTTTACTTGCAGTATATAATACATATTTGGTGTACTTTGATATTTTATGTACAGTATATAATATATATTTGGTGAAATTTGATATTTTACATACGGTATATAATATATATTTGGTGAAATTTGAGATTTTATGTACAGTATATGATATATATTTGGTGTACTTTCATATTTTACTTACAGTATATAATATATCTTTGGTGTACTTTGATATTTTATGTACAGCATATAATATATATTGGTGTATTTTCATATTTTATGTAGAGTATATAGTATATAATTGCTGAAATTTGATATTTTATGTACAGTATATAATATGTATTTTGTGTAATTTGATATTATATGTACAGTATATAATATATATTTGGTGAAATTTGATATTTTACACACAGTATATAATATATATTTGGTGAAATTTGAGATTTTATGTACGGTATATGATATATATTTGGTGTAATTTCATATTTTACTTACAGTATATAATATATATTTGGTGTACTTTGCTATTTTATGTACAGTATATAATATATATTGCTGTAGTTTCATATTTTATGTAGAGTATATAATACATATTTGGTGAAATTTGGTATTTTATATACAGTATGTAATATATATTTGGTGTACTTTCATATTATATGTACAGTATAAAATATATAATTCTACTTTCATATTTTATGTACAGTAATTAATATATATTTGTTGAAAATTGATATTTTATATACAGTGTATAATATATATTTGGTGAAATTTCATATTATATTTACAGTATATAATATATATTTGGTGAAATTTCTTATTTTATGTACAGTATATAATATATATTTGGTGTAATTTGAGATTTTATGTACAGTATGTGATATATATTTGGTGTACTTTCATATTTTACTTACAGTATATAATATATACTTGGTGTACTTTGATATTTTATGTACAGTATATAATATATATTGGTGTAGTTTCATATTTTATGTAGAGTATATAGTATATAATTGCTGAAATTTGATATTTTATATACAGTATATAATATGTATTTTGTGTAATCTGATATTATATGTAAAGTATATAATATATATTTGGTGAAATTTTATATTTTATATACAGTATATAACATATATTTGGTGTAATTTCATATTTTATGTACGGTTTATAGTATATATTTCGTGACATTTGATATTTTATGTACAGTATATAATGTATATTTGTTGAAATTTGATATTTTATGTACAGTATATAATATATATTTGCTGAAATTTTATATTTTATGTACAGTGTATAATATATATTTGGTGTACTTTCATATTTTATGTACAGTATATAGTATATATTTGGTGACATTTCATATTGTATGAACAATAGGTGAGATATGTTTGTTGAAATTTGATATTTTCTGTACAGTATATAATATATATTTGGTGAAATTTGATATTTTATGTACGGTATATAATATATATTTGGTGAAATTTGATATTTTATGTACAGTATATAATATATATTTGGTGAAATTTGACATTTTATGTACAGTATATATATATTTGGTGTACTTTCATATTTTATGTACAGTATATAGTATATATTTGGTGAAATTTGATATTTTTTGCACAGTATATAGCAGATATTTGGTGAAATTTGATATTATATGTACAGTATATAATATACTTTGGGTTAAATTTGATATTTTGTCTACATTATATAATATATATTTGGTGAAATTTGATATTTTATGTACAGTATATAATATATACTTGGTGAAATTTGATATTTTATATACAGTATTTAATATATATTTGGTGTACTTTCATATTTTATGTACAGTATAAAATATATACTTGATGTACTTTCATATTTTATGTACAGCAAATAATACATATTTGTTGTATTTTGATATTTTATATACAGTATATAATATATATTTGGCGAAATTTGATATTAATTGTACAGTATATAATATATATTTGGTGAAATTTGATATTTTATGTACAGTATGTAAAATATATTTGGTGAAATTTGATATTTTATGTACAGTATATAATATATATTTGGTGTACTTTCATATTTTATGTACAGTATAAAATATATACTTGATGTACTTTCAAGTTTTATGTGCAGTATATAATAAATATTTGGGGTTCCTTCATATTTTATGTACAGTATATAATATATATTTTGTGAAATTTGATATTTCATCTACTGTATATAAGATATCGTTGGTGAAATTTGATATTTTATGTACAGTATATGATATATAATTGGTGTACTTTCATATTTTACTTGCAGTATATAATACCTATTTGGTGTACTTTGATATTTTATGTACAGTGCATAATATATAGGTGTAGTTTCATATTTTATGTACAGTATATGGTATATAATTCCTGAAATTTGATATTATATGTACAGTATATGATATGTATTTGGTGTAATTTGATATTATATGTACAATATATAATATGTATTTGGTGAAATTTTATATTTTATGTACAGTATATAATATATATTTGGTGTACTTTCATATTTTATGTACAGTATATAGTATATATTAGGTGAAATTTGATTTTTTATGTACATTATATAACAGATATTTGGTGAAATGTGATATTATATGTACAGTATATTATGTTTTTGGTGAAATTTGATATTTTATGTACAGTATATAAGATATATTTGGTGAAATTTTATATTTTATAAACAGTATATATTGTATATTTTGTGTACTTTCATATTTTATGTACAGTGTATAGAATATATTTGGTGACATTTGATATTTTATGTATAGTATGTAATATAAATTTGTTGAAATTTGATATTTTATGTACAGTATGTAATATATATTTGGTGTACTTTCATATTTTAAGTACAGTATAAAATATATACTTGATGTAGTTTCATATTTTATGTACAGAAAATAATATATATTTGTTGAAATTTCTTATTTTATGTACAGTATATAATATATATTTGGTGAAATTTGATATTATAGGTACAGTATATAATATATATTTGGTGAAATTTGATATTTTTTGAACTGTATATAATATATATTTGGTGAAATTTCATACTTTATGTACAGTATAAAACATATATTTGGTGAAATTTGATATTTTATGTACAGTATATAATATATATTTGGTGTACTTTCATATTTTATGTGCAGTATAAAATATATACTTCATGTACTTTCATATTTTATGTAAGAAAATAATACATATTTGTTGAAATTTGATATTTTATGTACAGTATATAATTTATATTTGGTGCAATTTTATGTTTTATGTACTCTATATCATATATATTTGGTGTACTTACCAGTTTTATGTACAGTATATAATATATATTTGGTGAAATTTGATATTTTATGTACAGTATATTATATATATTCGTTGAAATTTGATATTTTATATACAGTAAGTAATATATATTTGGTGTACTTTCATATTTTATGAACAGTATAAAATACATACTTGATGTAGTTTCATATTTTATGTACAGTAAATAATACATATTTTTTGAAATTTAATATTTTATGTACAGTATATAGTATATATTTGGTGACATTTGATATTTTATGTACAGTATGTAATATAAATTTGTTGAAATTTGATATTTTATGTACAGTATGTAATATATCTTTGGTGTACTTTCATATTTTATGTAGAGTATAAAATATATACTTGATGTACTTTCAAGTTTTATGGACAGAATACAATATATATTTGGTGTACTTTCATATTATATATACAGTATATAATATATATTTTGTGAATTTGGATATTTCATGTACGGTATGTTAGACATAATTGGTGAAATTTGATATTTTCTGTACAGTAGATGATATATTACTTGTGTACTTTCATCTTTTACTTGCAGTATATAATACATATTTGGTGTACTTTGATGTTTTATTTACAGTATATAATATATATTTGGTGAAATTTGATATTTTACATACGGTATATAATATATATTTTGTGAAATTTGAGATTTTATGTACAGTATATGATATATATTTGGTGTACTTTCATATTTCACTTACAGTATATAATATATCTTTGGTGTACTTTGATATTTTATGTACAGCATATAATATATATTGGTGTATTTTCATATTTTATGTAGAGTATATAGTATATAATTGCTGAAATTTGATATTTTATGTACAGTATATAATATGTATTTTGTGTAATTTGATATTATATGTACAGTATATAATATATATTTGGTGAAATTTGATATTTTACACACAGTATATAATATATATTTGGTGAAATTTGAGATTTTATGTACGGTATATGATATATATTTGGTGTAATTTCATATTTTACTTACAGTATATAATATATATTTGGTGTACTTTGCTATTTTATGTACAGTATATAATATATATTGGTGTAGTTTCATATTTTATGTAGAGTATATAATACATATTTGGTGAAATTTGGTATTTTATATACAGTATGTAATATATATTTGGTGTACTTTCATATTATATGTACAGTATAAAATATATAATTCTACTTTCATATTTTATGTACAGTAATTAATACATATTTGTTGAAATTTGATATTTTATATACAGTATATAATATATATTTGGTGAAATTTCATATTATATTTACAGTATATAATATATATTTGGTGAAATTTCTTATTTTATGTACAGTATATAATATATATTTGGTGAAATTTGAGATTTTATGTACAGTATGTGATATATATTTGGTGTACTTTCATATTTTACTTACAGTATATAATATATACTTGGTGTACTTTGATATTTTATGTACAGTATATAATATATATTGGTGTAGTTTCATATTTTATGTAGAGTATATAGTATATAATTGCTGAAATTTGATATTTTATATACAGTATATAATATGTATTTTGTGTAATCTGATATTATATGTAAAGTATATAATATATATTTGGTGAAATTTTATATTTTATATACAGTATACAACATATATTTGGTGTAATTTCATATTTTATATATGGTTTATAGTATATATTTCGTGACATTTGATATTTTATGTACAGTATATAATATATATTTGTTGAAATTTGATATTTTATGTACAGTATATAATATATATTTCGTGAAATTTGATATTTTATATACAGTATGTAATATATATTTGGTGTACTTTCATATTTTATGTACAGTATAAAATATATACCTGATGTACTTTCAAGTTTTATGTGCAGTATATAATAAATATTTGGGGTGCTTACTTATTTTATGTACAGTATATAATACATATTTTGTGAAATTTGATATTTCATCTACTGTATATAAGATATAGTTGGTGAAATTTGATATTTTATCTACAGTATATGATATATAATTGGTGTACTTTCATATTTTACTTGCAGTTTATAACACATATTTGGTGTACTTTCATATTTTATGTACAGTGTATAGTATATATTTGTTGACATTTGATATTTTATGTACGGTATATAATATATATTTGTTGAAATTTGATATTTTATGTAAAGTATATAATATATATTTGGTGAAATTTTATATTTTATGTACACTAGATACTATATATTTGGTGTACTTTCATATTTTGTGTACAGTACATAGTATATATTTGGTGACATTTGATATTTTATGTACAATATATAAGATATGTTTGTTGAAATTTGATATTTTATGTACAATATATAATATATATTTGGTGAAATTTGATATTTTATGTACAGTATATAATATATATTTGGTGAAATTTGATAATTTAGGTACAGTATAAAAGATATATTTGGTGAAATTTGATATTTTATGTACAGTATATAATATATATTTGGTGAAATTTGATATTTCACACACAGTATATAATATATATTTGATGAAATTTGAGATTTTATGTACGGTATATGATATATATTTGGTGTACTTTCATATTTTACTTATAGTATATAATATATATTTGGTATACTTTGATATTTTATGCACAGTATATAATATATATTGGTGTAGTTTCATACTTTATGTAGAGTATATAGTATATAATTGCTGAAATTTGATATTTTATATACAGTATATAATATGTATTTTGTGTAATCTGATATTATATGTAAAGTATATAATATATATTTGGTGAAATTTTATATTTTATATAAAGTATATAACATATATTTGGTGCAATTTCATATTTTATGTACAGTATATAGTATATATTTGGTGACATTTGATATTTTATGTACAGTATATAATATATATTTGCTGAAATTTGATATTTTATTTACAGTAAATAATATATATTTGGTGAAATTTTATATTTTATGTACAGTGTATAATATATATTTGGTGTACTTTCATATTTTATGTACAGTATATAGTATATAGTTGGTGACATTAAATATTTTATGTACAGTAGATAATATATATTTGTTGAAATTTGACATTTTATATGCAGTATATAATATATATTTGGTGAAATTTTATATTTTACTTACAGTATATAATATATATTTGGTGTATTTTCATATTTTATGTACAGTATATAATATATATATGGTGACATTTGATATTTTATCAACAATATGTAAGATATGTTTGTTGAAATTTGATATTTTATGTACAGTATATAATATATATTTGGTGAAATTTCATATTATAGGTACAGTATATAATATATATTTGGTGAAATTTGATATTTTATGTACGGTATATAATATATATTTGGTGAAATTTGATATTTTATGTACAGTATATAATATATATTTGGTGAAATTTGACATTTTATGTACAGTATATATATATTTGGTGTACTTTCATATTTTATGTACAGTATATAGTATATATTTGGTGAAATTTGATATTTTTTGCACAGTATATAGCAGATATTTGGTGAAATTTGATATTATATGTACAGTATATAATATACTTTGGGTTAAATTTGATATTTTGTCTACATTATATAATATATATTTGGTGAAATTTGATATTTTATGTACAGTATATAATATATACTTGGTGAAATTTGATATTTTATATACAGTATTTAATATATATTTGGTGTACTTTCATATTTTATGTACAGTATAAAATATATACTTGATGTACTTTCATATTTTATGTACAGCAAATAATACATATTTGTTGTATTTTGATATTTTATATACAGTATATAATATATATTTGGCGAAATTTGATATTAATTGTACAGTATATAATATATATTTGGTGAAATTTGATATTTTATGTACAGTATGTAAAACATATTTGGTGAAATTTGATATTTTATGTACAGTATATAATATATATTTGGTGTACTTTCATATTTTATGTACAGTATAAAATATATACTTGATGTACTTTCAAGTTTTATGTGCAGTATATAATAAATATTTGGGGTTCCTTCATATTTTATGTACAGTATATAATATATATTTTGTGAAATTTGACATTTCATCTACTGTATATAAGATATCGTTGGTGAAATTTGATATTTTATGTACAGTATATGATATATAATTGGTGTACTTTCATATTTTACTTGCAGTATATAATACCTATTTGGTGTACTTTGATATTTTATGTACAGTGCATAATATATAGGTGTAGTTTCATATTTTATGTACAGTATATGGTATATAATTCCTGAAATTTGATATTATATGTACAGTATATGATATGTATTTGGTGTAATTTGATATTATATGTACAATATATAATATGTATTTGGTGAAATTTTATATTTTATGTACAGTATATAATATATATTTGGTGTACTTTCATATTTTATGTACAGTATATAGTATATATTAGGTGAAATTTGATTTTTTATGTACATTATATAACAGATATTTGGTGAAATGTGATATTATATGTACAGTATATTATGTTTTTGGTGAAATTTGATATTTTATGTACAGTATATAAGATATATTTGGTGAAATTTTATATTTTATAAACAGTATATATTGTATATTTTGTGTACTTTCATATTTTATGTACAGTGTATGGAATATATTTGGTGACATTTGATATTTTATGTACAGTATGTAATATAAATTTGTTGAAATTTGATATTTTATCTACAGTATGTAATATATATTTGGTGTACTTTCATATTTTAAGTACAGTATAAAATATATACTTGATGTAGTTTCATATTTTATGTACAGAAAATAATATATATTTGTTGAAATTTCTTATTTTATGTACAGTATATAATATATATTTGGTGAAATTTGATATTATAGGTACAGTATATAATATATATTTGGTGAAATTTGATATTTTTTGAACTGTATATAATATATATTTGGTGAAATTTCATACTTTATGTACAGTATAAAACATATATTTGGTGAAATTTGATATTTTATGTACAGTATATAATATATATTTGGTGTTCTTTCATATTTTATGTGCAGTATAAAATATATACTTGATGTACTTTCATATTTTATGTAAGAAAATAATACATATTTGTTGAAATTTGATATTTTATGTACAGTATATAATTTATACTTGGTGCAATTTTCTGTTTTATGTACTCTATATCATATATATTTGGTGTACTTACCAGTTTTATGTACAGTATATAATATATATTTGGTGAAATTTGATATTTTATGTACAGTATATTATATATATTTGGTGAAATTTGATATTTTATATACAGTAAGTAATATATATTTGGTGTACTTTCATATTTTATGTACAGTAGAAAATACATACTTGATGTAGTTTCATATTTTATGTACAGTAAATAATACATATTTTTTGAAATTTAATATTTTATGTACAGTATATAGTATATATTTGGTGACATTTGATATTTTATGTACAGTATGTAATATAAATTTGTTGAAATGTGATATTTTATGTACAGTATGTAATATATCTTTGGTGTACTTTCATATTTTATGTAGAGTATAAAATATATACTTGATGTACTTTCAAGTTTTATGGACAGAATACAATATATATTTGGTGTACTTTCATATTTTATATACAGTATATAATATATATTTTGTGAATTTGGATATTTCATGTACTGTATGTTAGACATAATTGGTGAAATTTGATATTTTCTGTACAGTAGATGATATATAACTTGTGTACTTTCATCTTTTACTTGCAGTATATAATACATATTTGGTGTACTTTGATATTTTATGTACAGTATATAATATATATTTGGTGAAATTTGATATTTTACATACGGTATATAATATATATTTGGTGAAATTTGAGATTTTATGTACAGTATATGATATATATTTGGTGTACTTTCATATTTTACTTACAGTATATAATATATCTTTGGTGTACTTTGATATTTTATGTACAACATATAATATATATTGGTGTATTTTCATATTTTATGTAGAGTATATAGTATATAATTGCTGAAATTTGATATTTTATGTACAGTATATAATATGTATTTTGTGTAATTTGATATTATATGTACAGTATATAATATATATTTGGTGAAATTTGATATTTTACACACAGTATATAATATATATTTGGTGAAATTTGAGATTTTATGTACGGTATATGATATATATTTGGTGTAATTTCATATTTTACTTACAGTATATAATATATATTTGGTGTACTTTGCTATTTTATGTACAGTATATAATATATATTGGTGTAGTTTCATATTTTATGTAGAGTATATAATACATATTTGGTGAAATTTGGTATTTTATATACAGTATGTAATATATATTTGGTGTACTTTCATATTATATGTACAGTATAAAATATATAATTCTACTTTCATATTTTATGTACAGTAATTAATACATATTTGTTGAAATTTGATATTTTATATACAGTATATAATATATATTTGGTGAAATTTCATATTATATTTACAGTATATAATATATATTTGGTGAAATTTCTTATTTTATGTACAGTATATAATATATATTTGGTGAAATTTGAGATTTTATGTACAGTATGTGATATATATTTGGTGTACTTTCATATTTTACTTACAGTATATAATATATACTTGGTGTACTTTGATATTTTATGTACAGTATATAATATATATTGGTATAGTTTCATATTTTATGTAGAGTATATAGTATATAATTGCTGAAATTTGATATTTTATATACAGTATATAATATGTATTTTGTGTAATCTGATATTATATGTAAAGTATATAATATATATTTGGTGAAATTTTATATTTTATATACAGTATATAACATATATTTGGTGTAATTTCATATTTTATGTACGGTTTATAGTATATATTTCGCGACATTTGATATTTTATGTACAGTATATAATATATATTTGTTGAAATTTGATATTTTATGTACAGTATATAATATATATTTGCTGAAATTTTATATTTTATGTACAGTGTATAATATATATTTGGTGTACTTTCATATTTTATGTACAGTATATAGTATATATTTGGTGACATTTCATATTTTATGAACAAAAGGTAAGATATGTTTGTTGAAATTTGATATTTTATGGACAGTATATAATATATATTGGGTGAAGTTTGATATTATAGGTACAGTATATAATATATATTTGGTGAAATTTGATATTTTATGTACAGTATATAATATATATTTGGTGAAATTTGATATTTTATGTACGGTACATAATATATATTTGGTGTACTTTCATATTTTATGTACAGTATATAGTATATATCTGGTGAAATTTGATATTTTTTGCACAGTATATAGCAGATATTTGGTGAAATTTGATATATGTACAGTATATAATATACTTTGGGTTAAATTTGATATTTTGTGTACAGTATATAATATATATTTGGTGAAATTTGATATTTTATGTGCAGTATATAATATATATTTGGTGAAATTTGATATTTTATATACAGTATCTAATATATATTTGGTGTACTTTCATATTTTATGTACAGTATAAAATATATACTTGATCTACTTTCATATTTTATGTACAGCAAATAATACATATTTGTTGAAATTTGATATTTTATATACAGTATATAATATATATTTGGCGAAATTTGATATTCATTGTACAGTGTATAATATATATTTGGTGAAATTTGATATTTTATGTACAGTATATAAAATATATTTGGTTAAATTTGATATTTTATGTACAGTATATAATATATATTTGGTGTACTTTCATATTTTATGTACAGTATAAAATATATACCTGATGTACTTTCAAGTTTTATGTGCAGTATATAATAAATATTTGGGGTGCTTACTTATTTTATGTACAGTATATAATACATATTTTGTGAAATTTGATATTTCATCTACTGTATATAAGATATAGTTGGTGAAATTTGATATTTTATCTACAGTATATGATATATAATTGGTGTACTTTCATATTTTACTTGCAGTTTATAACACATATTTGGTGTACTTTCATATTTTATGTACAGTATATAGTATATATTTGTTGACATTTGATATTTTATGTACGGTATATAATATATATTTGTTGAAATTTGATATTTTATGTAAAGTATATAATATATATTTGGTGAAATTTTATATTTTATGTACACTAGATACTATATATTTGGTGTACTTTCATATATTATGTACAGTATATAGTATATGTTTGGTGACATTTGATATTTTATGTACAATATATAACATATGTTTGTTGAAATTTGATATTTTATGTACAGTATATAATATATATTTGGTGAAATTTGATATTTTATGTACAGTATATAATATATATTTGGTGAAATTTGATAATTTAGGTACAGTATAAAAGATATATTTGTTGAAATTTGATATTTTATGTACAGTATATAATATATATTTGGTGAAATTTGATATTTCACCCACAGTATATAATATATATTTGATGAAATTTGAGATTTTATGTACGGTATATGATATATATTTGGTGTACTTTCATATTTTACTTATAGTATATAATATATATTTGGTGTACTTTGATATTTTATGCACAGTATATAATATATATTGTTGTAGTTTCATACTTTATGTAGAGTATATAGTATATAATTGCTGAAATTTGATATTTTATATACAGTATATAATATGTATTTTGTGTAATCTGATATTATATGTAAAGTATATAATATATATTTGGTGAAATTTTATATTTTATATAAAGTATATAACATATATTTGGTGTAATTTCATATTTTATGTACAGTATATAGTATATATTTGGTGACATTTGATATTTTATGTACAGTATATAATATATATTTGCTGAAATTTGATATTTTATTTACAGTAAATAATATATATTTGGTGAAATTTTATATTTTATGTACAGTGTATAATATATATTTGGTGTACTTTCATATTTTATGTACAGTATATAGTATATAGTTGGTGACATTAGATATTTTATGTACAGTAGATAATATATATTTGTTGAAATTTGACATTTTATATACAGTATATAATATATATTTGGTGAAATTTTATATTTTACTTACAGTATATAATATATATTTGGTGTATTTTCATATTTTATGTACAGTCTATAATATATATATGGTGACATTTGATATTTTATCAACAATATGTAAGATATGTTTGTTGAAATTTGATATTTTATGTACAGTATATAATATATATTTGGTGAAATTTGATATTATAGGTACAGTATATAATATATATTTGGTGAAATTTGATATTTTATGTACGGTATATAATATATATTTGGTGAAATTTGATATTTTATGTACAGTATATAATATATATTTGGTGAAATTTGACATTTTATGTACAGTATATATATATTTGGTGTACTTTCATATTTTATGTACAGTATATAGTATATATTTGGTGAAATTTGATATTTTTTGCACAGTATATAGCAGATATTTGGTGAAATTTGATATTATATGTACAGTATATAATATACTTTGGGTTAAATTTGATATTTTGTCTACATTATATAATATATATTTGGTGAAATTTGATATTTTATGTACAGTATATAATATATACTTGGTGAAATTTGATAGTTTATATACAGTATTTAATATATATTTGGTGTACTTTCATATTTTATGTACAGTATAAAATATATTCTTGATGTACTTTCATATTTTATGTACAGCAAATAATACATATTTGTTGTATTTTGATATTTTATATACAGTATATAATGTATTTGTGGCGAAATTTGATATTAATTGTACAGTATATAATATATATTTGGTGAAATTTGATATTTTATGTACAGTATGTAAAATATATTTGGTGAAATTTGATATTTTATGTACAGTATATAATATATATTTGGTGTACTTTCATATTTTATGTACAGTATAAAATATATACTTGATGTACTTTCAAGTTTTATGTGCAGTATATAATAAATATTTGGGGTTCCTTCATATTTTATGTACAGTATATAATATATATTTTGTGAAATTTGATATTTCATCTACTGTATATAAGATATCGTTGTTGAAATTTGATATTTTATGTACAGTATATGATATATAATTGGTGTACTTTCATATTTTACTTGCAGTATATAATACCTATTTGGTGTACTTTGATATTTTATGTACAGTGCATAATATATAGGTGTAGTTTCATATTTTATGTACAGTATATGGTATATAATTCCTGAAATTTGATATTATATGTACAGTATATGATATGTATTTGGTGTAATTTGATATTATATGTACAATATATAGTATGTATTTGGTGAAATTTTATATTTTATGTACAGTATATAATATATATTTGGTGTACTTTCATATTTTATGTACAGTATATAGTATATATTAGGTGAAATTTGATTTTTTATGTACATTATATAACAGATATTTGGTGAAATGTGATATTATATGTACAGTATATTATGTTTTTGGTGAAATTTGATATTTTATGTACAGTATATAAGATATATTTGGTGAAATTTTATATTTTATAAACAGTATATATTGTATATTTTGTGTACTTTCATATTTTATGTACAGTGTAGAGAATATATTTGGTGACATTTGATATTTTATGTACAGTATGTAATATAAATTTGTTGAAATTTGATATTTTATGTACAGTATGTAATATATATTTGGTGTACTTTCATATTTTAAGTACAGTATAAAATATATACTTGATGTAGTTTCATATTTTATGTACAGAAAATAATATATATTTGTTGAAATTTGTTATTTTATGTACAGTATATAATATATATTTGGTGAAATTTGATATTATAGGTACAGTATATAATATATATTTGGTGAAATTTGATATTTTTTGAACTGTATATAATATATATTTGGTGAAATTTCATACTTTATGTACAGTATAAAACATATATTTGGTGAAATTTGATATTTTATGTACAGTATATAATATATATCTGGTGTACTTTCATATTTTATGTGCAGTATAAAATATATACTTGATGTACTTTCATATTTTATGTAAGAAAATAATACATATTTGTTGAAATTTGATATTTTATGTACAGTATATAATTTATATTTGGTGCAATTTTCTGTTTTATGTACTCTATATCATATATATTTGGTGTACTTACCAGTTTTATGTACAGTATATAATATATATTTGGTGAAATTTGATATTATAGGTACAGTATATAATATATATTTGGTGAAATTTGATATTTTTTGAACTGTATATAATATATATTTGGTGAAATTTCATACTTTATGTACAGTATAAAACATATATTTGGTGAAATTTGATATTTTATGTACTGTATATAATATATATTTGGTGTACTTTCATATTTTATGTGCAGTATAAAATATATACTTGATGTACTTTCATATTTTATGTAAGAAAACAATACATATTTGTTGAAATTTGATATTTTATGTACGGCATATAATTTATATTTGGTGCAATTTTATGTTTTATGTACTCTATATCATATATATTTGGTGTACTTACCAGTTTTATGTACAGTATATAATATATATTTGGTGAAATTTGATATTTTATGTACAGTATATTATATATATTTGGTGAAATTTGATATTTTATATACAGTAAGTAATATATATTTGGTGTACTTTCATATTTTATGTACAGTATAAAATACATACTTGATGTAGTTTCATATTTTATGTACAGTAAATAATACATATTTTTTGAAATTTAATATTTTATGTACAGTATATAGTATATATTTGGTGACATTTGATATTTTATGTACAGTATGTAATATAAATTTGTTGAAATTTGATATTTTATGTACAGTATGTAATATATCTTTGGTGTACTTTCATATTTTATGTAGAGTATAAAATAAATACTTGATGTACTTTCAAGTTTTATGGACAGGATACAATATATATTTGGTGTACTTTCATATTTTATATACAGTATATAATATATATTTTGTGAATTTGGATATTTCATGTACTGTATGTTAGACATAATTGGTGAAATTTGATATTTTCTGTACAGTAGATGATATATAACTTGTGTACTTTCATCTTTTACTTGCAGTATATAATACATATTTGGTGTACTTTGATATTTTATGTACAGTATATAATATATATTTGGTGAAATTTGATATTTTACATACGGTATATAATATATATTTGGTGAAATTTGAGATTTTATGTACAGTATATGATATATATTTGGTGTACTTTCATATTTTACTTACAGTATATAATATATCTTTGGTGTACTTTGATATTTTATGTACAGCATATAATATATATTGGTGTATTTTCATATTTTATGTAGAGTATATAGTATATAATTGCTGAAATTTGATATTTTATGTACAGTATATAATATGTATTTTGTGTAATTTGATATTATATGTACAGTATATAATATATATTTGGTGAAATTTGATATTTGACACACAGTATATAATATATATTTGGTGAAATTTGAGATTTTATGTACGGTATATGATATATATTTGGTGTAGTTTCATATTTTACTTACAGTATATAATATATATTTGGTGTACTTTGCTATTTTATGTACAGTATATAATATATATTGCTGTAGTTTCATATTTTATGTAGAGTATATAATACATATTTGGTGAAATTTGGTATTTTATATACAGTATGTAATATATATTTGGTGTACTTTCATATTATATGTACAGTATAAAATATATAATTCTACTTTCATATTTTATGTACAGTAATTAATATATATTTGTTGAAAATTGATATTTTATATACAGTGTATAATATATATTTGGTGAAATTTCATATTATATTTACAGTATATAATATATATTTGGTGAAATTTCTTATTTTATGTACAGTATATAATATATATTTGGTGTAATTTGAGATTTTATGTACAGTATGTGATATATATTTGGTGTACTTTCATATTTTACTTACAGTATATAATATATACTTGGTGTACTTTGATATTTTATGTACAGTATATAATATATATTGGTGTAGTTTCATATTTTATGTAGAGTATATAGTATATAATTGCTGAAATTTGATATTTTATATACAGTATATAATATGTATTTTGTGTAATCTGATATTATATGTAAAGTATATAATATATATTTGGTGAAATTTTATATTTTATATACAGTATATAACATATATTTGGTGTAATTTCATATTTTATGTACGGTTTATAGTATATATTTCGTGACATTTGATATTTTATGTACAGTATATAATATATATTTGTTGAAATTTGATATTTTATGTACAGTATATAATATATATTTGCTGAAATTTTATATTTTATGTACAGTGTATAATATATATTTGGTGTACTTTCATATTTTATGTACAGTATATAGTATATATTTGGTGACATTTCATATTGTATGAACAATAGGTGAGATATGTTTGTTGAAATTTGATATTTTATGTACAGTATATAATATATATTTGGTGAAATTTGATATTTTATGTACGGTATATAATATATATTTGGTGAAATTTGATATTTTATGTACAGTATATAATATATATTTGGTGAAATTTGACATTTTATGTACAGTATATATATATTTGGTGTACTTTCATATTTTATGTACAGTATATAGTATATATTTGGTGAAATTTGATATTTTTTGCACAGTATATAGCAGATATTTGGTGAAATTTGATATTATATGTACAGTATATAATATACTTTGGGTTAAATTTGATATTTTGTCTACATTATATAATATATATTTGGTGAAATTTGATATTTTATGTACAGTATATAATATATACTTGGTGAAATTTGATATTTTATATACAGTATTTAATATATATTTGGTGTACTTTCATATTTTATGTACAGTATAAAATATATACCTGATGTACTTTCATATTTTATGTACAGCAAATAATACATATTTGTTGTATTTTGATATTTTATATACAGTATATAATATATATTTGGCGAAATTTGATATTAATTGTACAGTATATAATATATATTTGGTGAAATTTGATATTTTATGTACAGTATGTAAAATATATTTGGTGAAATTTGATATTTTATGTACAGTATATAATATATATTTGGTGTACTTTCATATTTTATGTACAGTATAAAATATATACTTGATGTACTTTCAAGTTTTATGTGCAGTATATAATAAATATTTGGGGTTCCTTCATATTTTATGTACAGTATATAATATATATTTTGTGAAATTTGATATTTCATCTACTGTATATAAGATATCGTTGGTGAAATTTGATATTTTATGTACAGTATATGATATATAATTGGTGTACTTTCATATTTTACTTGCAGTATATAATACCTATTTGGTGTACTTTGATATTTTATGTACAGTGCATAATATATAGGTGTAGTTTCATATTTTATGTACAGTATATGGTATATAATTCCTGAAATTTGATATTATATGTACAGTATATGATATGTATTTGGTGTAATTTGATATTATATGTACAATATATAATATGTATTTGGTGAAATTTTATATTTTATGTACAGTATATAATATATATTTGGTGTACTTTCATATTTTATGTACAGTATATAGTATATATTAGGTGAAATTTGATTTTTTATGTACATTATATAACAGATATTTGGTGAAATGTGATATTATATGTACAGTATATTATGTTTTTGGTGAAATTTGATATTTTATGTACAGTATATAAGATATATTTGGTGAAATTTTATATTTTATAAACAGTATATATTGTATATTTTGTGTACTTTCATATTTTATGTACAGTGTATAGAATATATTTGGTGACATTTGATATTTTATGTATAGTATGTAATATAAATTTGTTGAAATTTGATATTTTATGTACAGTATGTAATATATATTTGGTGTACTTTCATATTTTAAGTACAGTATAAAATATATACTTGATGTAGTTTCATATTTTATGTACAGAAAATAATATATATTTGTTGAAATTTGTTATTTTATGTACAGTATATAATATATATTTGGTGAAATTTGATATTATAGGTACAGTATATAATATATATTTGGTGAAATTTGATATTTTTTGAACTGTATATAATATATATTTGGTGAAATTTCATACTTTATGTACAGTATAAAACATATATTTGGTGAAATTTGATATTTTATGTACAGTATATAATATATATTAGGTGTACTTTCATATTTTATGTGCAGTATAAAATATATACTTGATGTACTTTCATATTTTATGTAAGAAAATAATACATATTTGTTGAAATTTGATATTTTATGTACAGTATATAATTTATATTTGGTGCAATTTTATATTTTATGTACTCTATATCATATATATTTGGTGTACTTACCAGTTTTATGTACAGTATATAATATATATTTGGTGAAATTTGATATTATAGGTACAGTATATAATATATATTTGGTGAAATTTGATATTTTACTTACAGTATATAATATATATTTGCTGTATTTTCATATTTTATGTACAGTATATAATATATATTTGGTGACATTTGATATTTTATGAACAATATGTAAGATATGTTTGTTGAAATTTGAAATTTTGTGTACAGTATATAATTTATATTTGGTGAAATTTGATGTTATAAGTACAGTATATAATATATATTTGGTGAAATTTGATATTTAATGTACAGTATATAATATATACTTGGTGAAATTTGATATTTTATGTACAGTATATAAGATATATTTGGTGAAATTTGATATTTTATATACTATATATATATTTGGTGTACTTTCCTATTTTATGTACATATATAGTATATATTTCGTGAAATTCGATATTTTTTGCACAGTACATAGTAGATATTTGGTGAAATTTGATATTATATGTACAGTATATAGTATACTTGGGGTTAAATTTCATATTTTGTGTACAGTATATAATATATATTTGGTGAAATTTGATATTTTATGTACAGTACATAATATATATTTCGTGAAATTTGATATTTTTATACAGTATGTAATATATATTTGGTGTACTTTCATATTTTATGTACAGTATAAAATATATACCTGATGTACTTTCAAGTTTTATGTGCAGTATATAATAAATATTTGGGGTGCTTACTTATTTTATGTACAGTATATAATACATATTTTGTGAAATTTGATATTTCATCTACTGTATATAAGATATAGTTGGTGAAATTTGATATTTTATCTACAGTATATGATATATAATTGGTGTACTTTCATATTTTACTTGCAGTTTATAACACATATTTGGTGTACTTTCATATATTATGTACAGTATATAGTATATATTTGTTGACATTTGATATTTTATGTACGGTATATAATATATATTTGTTGAAATTTGATATTTTATGTAAAGTATATAATATATATTTGGTGAAATTTTATATTTTATGTACACTAGATACTATATATTTGGTGTACTTTCATATTTTATGTACAGTACATAGTATATATTTGGTGACATTTGATATTTTATGTACAATATATAAGATATGTTTGTTGAAATTTGATATTTTATGTAGAGTATATAATATATATTTGGTGAAATTTGATATTTTATGTACAGTATATAATATATATTTGGTGAAATTTGATAATTTAGGTACAGTATAAAAGATATATTTGTTGAAATTTGATATTTTATGTACAGTATATAATATATATTTGGTGAAATTTGATATTTCACCCACAGTATATAATATATATTTGATGAAATTTGTGATTTTATGTACGGTATATGATATATATTTGGTGTACTTTCATATTTTACTTATAGTATATAATATATATTTGGTGTACTTTGATATTTTATGCACAGTATATAATATATATTGGTGTAGTTTCATACTTTATGTAGAGTATATAGTATATAATTGCTGAAATTTGATATTTTATATACAGTATATAATATGTATTTTGTGTAATCTGATATTATATGTAAAGTATATAATATATATTTGGTGAAATTTTATATTTTATATAAAGTATATAACATATATTTGGTGTAATTTCATATTTTATGTACAGTATATAGTATATATTTGGTGACATTTGATATTTTATGTACAGTATATAATATATATTTGCTGAAATTTGATATTTTATTTACAGTAAATAATATATATTTGGTGAAATTTTATATTTTATGTACAGTGTATAAGATATATTTGGTGTCCTTTCATATTTTATGTACAGTATATAGTATATAGTTGGTGACATTAGATATTTTATGTACAGTAGATAATATATATTTGTTGAAATTTGACATTTTATATACAGTATATAATATATATTTGGTGAAATTTTATATTTTACTTACAGTATATAATATATATTTGGTGTATTTTCATATTTTATGTACAGTATATAATATATATATGGTGACATTTGATATTTTATCAACAATATGTAAGATATGTTTGTTGAAATTTGATATTTTATGTACAGTATATAATATATATTTGGTGAAATTTGATATTATAGGTACAGTATATAATATATATTTGGTGAAATTTGATATTTTATGTACGGTATATAATATATATTTGGTGAAATTTGATATTTTATGTACAGTATATAATATATATTTGGTGAAATTTGACATTTTATGTACAGTATATATATATTTGGTGTACTTTCATATTTTATGTACAGTATATAGTATATATTTGGTGAAATTTGATATTTTTTGCACAGTATATAGCAGATATTTGGTGAAATTTGATATTATATGTACAGTATATAGTATACTTTGGGTTAAATTTGATATTTTGTGTACAGTATATAATATGTATTTGGTGAAATTTGATATTTTATGTACAGTATATAATATATATTTCGTGAAATTTGATATTTTATATACAGTGTGTAATATATATTTGGTGTACTTTCATATTTTATGTACAGTATAAAATATATACCTGATGTACTTTCAAGTTTTATGTGCAGTATATAATAAATATTTGGGGTGCTTACTTATTTTATGTACAGTATATAATACATATTTTGTGAAATTTGATATTTCATCTACTGTATATAAGATATAGTTGGTGAAATTTGATATTTTATCTACAGTATATGATATATAATTGGTGTACTTTCATATTTTACTTGTAGTATATAATACCTATTTGGTGTACTTTGATATTTTATGTACAGTGCATAATATATACGTGTAGTTTCATATTTTATGTACAGTATATGGTATATAATTCCTCAAATTTGATATTATATGTACAGTATATGATATGTATTTGGTGTAATTTGATATTATATGTACAATATATAATATGTATTTGGTGAAATTTTATATTTTATGTACAGTATATAATATATATTTGGTGTACTTTCATATTTTATGTACAGTATATAGTATATATTAGGTGAAATTTGATTTTTTATGTACATTATATAACAGATATTTGGTGAAATGTGATATTATATGTACAGTATATTATGTTTTTGGTGAAATTTGATATTTTATGTACAGTATATAAGATATATTTGGTGAAATTTTATATTTTATAAACAGTATATATTGTATATTTTGTGTACTTTCATATTTTATGTACAGTGTATAGAATATATTTGGTGACATTTGATATTTTATGTACAGTATGTAATATAAATTTGTTGAAATTTGATATTTTATGTACAGTATGTAATATATATTTGGTGTACTTTCATATTTTACTTACAGTATATAATATATATTTGGTGTACTTTGCTATTTTATGTACAGTATATAATATATATTGGTGTAGTTTCATATTTTATGTAGAGTATATAATACATATTTGGTGAAATTTGGTATTTTATATACAGTATGTAATATATATTTGGTGTACTTTCATATTATATGTACAGTATAAAATATATAATTCTACTTTCATATTTTATGTACAGTAATTAATACATATATGTTGAAATTTGATATTTTATATACAGTATATAATATATATTTGGTGAAATTTCATATTATATTTACAGTATATAATATATATTTGGTGAAATTTCTTATTTTATGTACAGTATATAATATATATTTGGTGAAATTTGAGATTTTATGTACAGTATGTGATATATATTTGGTGTACTTTCATATTTTACTTACAGTATATAATATATACTTGGTGTACTTTGATATTTTATGTACAGTATATAATATATATTGGTGTAGTTTCATATTTTATGTAGAGTATATAGTATATAATTGCTGAAATTTGATATTTTATATACAGTATATAATATGTATTTTGTGTAATCTGATATTATATGTAAAGTATATAATATATATTTGGTGAAATTTTATATTTTATATACAGTATATAACGTATATTTGGTGTAATTTCATATTTTATGTACGGTTTATAGTATATATTTCGTGACATTTGATATTTTATGTACAGTATATAATATATATTTGTTGAAATTTGATATTTTATGTACAGTATATAATATATATTTGCTGAAATTTTATATTTTATGTACAGTGTATAATATATATTTGGTGTACTTTCATATTTTATGTACAGTATATAGTATATATTTGGTGACATTTCATATTTTATGAACAATAGGTAAGATATGTTTGTTGAAATTTGATATTTTATGGACAGTATATAATATATATTGGGTGAAGTTTGATATTATAGGTACAGTATATAATATATATTTGGTGAAATTTGATATTTTATGTACAGTATATAATATATATTTGGTGAAATTTGATATTTTATGTACGGTACATAATATATATTTATTGTACTTTCATATTTTATGTACAGTATATAGTATATATCTGGTGAAATTTGATATTTTTTGCACAGTATATAGCAGATATTTGGTGAAATTTGATATTATATGTACAGTATATAATATACTTTGGGTTAAATTTGATATTTTGTGTACAGTATATAATATATATTTGGTGAAATTTGATATTTTATGTACAGTATATAATATATATTTGGTGAAATTTGATATTTTATATACAGTATCTAATATATAATTGGTGTACTTTCATATTTTATGTACAGTATAAAATATATACTTGATGTACTTTCATATTTTATGTACAGCAAATAATACATATTTGTTGAAATTTGATATTTTATAGACAGTATATAATATATATTTGGCAAAATTTGATATTAATTGTACAGTATATAATATATATTTGGTGAAATTTGATATTTTATGTACAGTATATAAAATATATTTGGTTAAATTTGATATTTTATGTACAGTATATAATATATATTTGGTGTACTTTCATATTTTATGTACAGTATAAAATATATACCTGATGTACTTTCAAGTTTTATGTGCAGTAGATAATAAATATTTGGGGTGCTTACTTATTTTATGTACAGTATATAATACATATTTTGTGAAATTTGATATTTCATCTACTGTATATAAGATATAGTTGGTGAAATTTGATATTTTATCTACAGTATATGATATATAATTGGTGTACTTTCATATTTTACTTGCAGTTTATAACACATATTTGGTGTACTTTCATATTTTATGTACAGTATATAGTATATATTTGTTGACATTTGATATTTTATGTACGGTATATAATATATATTTGTTGAAATTTGATATTTTATGTAAAGTATATAATATATATTTGGTGAAATTTTATATTTTATGTACACTACATACTATATGTTTGGTGTACTTTCATATTTTATGTACAGTATATAGTATATATTTGGTGACATTTGATATTTTATGTACAATATATAAGATATGTTTGTTGAAATTTGATATTTTATGTACAGTATATAATATATATTTGGTGAAATTTGATATTTTATGTACAGTATATAATATATATTTGGTGAAATTTGATAATTTAGGTACAGTATAAAAGATATATTTGTTGAAATTTGATATTTTATGTACAGTATATAATATATATTTGGTGAAATTTGATATTTCACCCACAGTATATAATATATATTTGATGAAATTTGATATTTTATGTACGGTATATGATATATATTTGGTGTACTTTCATATTTTACTTATAGTATATAATATATATTTGGTGTACTTTGATATTTTATGCACAGTATATAATATATATTGGTGTAGTTTCATACTTTATGTAGAGTATATAGTATATAATTGCTGAAATTTGATATTTTATATACAGTATATAATATGTATTTTGTGTAATCTGATATTATATGTAAAGTATATAATATATATTTGGTGAAATTTTATATTTTATATATAGTATATAACATATATTTGGTGTAATTTCATATTTTATGTACAGTATATAGTATATATTTGGTGACATTTGATATTTTATGTACAGTATATAATATATATTTGCTGAAATTTGATATTTTATTTACAGTAAATAATATATATTTGGTGAAATTTTATATTTTATGTACAGTGTATAATATGTATTTGGTGTACTTTCATATTTTATGTACAGTATATAGTATATAGTTGGTGACATTAAATATTTTATGTACAGTAGATAATATATATTTGTTGAAATTTGACATTTTATATACAGTATATAATATATATTTGGTGAAATTTTATATTTTACTTACAGTATATAATATATATTTGGTGTATTTTCATATTTTATGTACAGTATATAATATATCTATGGTGACATTTGATATTTTATCAACAATATGTAAGATATGTTTGTTGAAATTTGATATTTTATGTACAGTATATAATATATATTTGGTGAAATTTGATATTATAGGTACAGTATATCATATATATTTGGTGAAATTTGATATTTTATGTACGGTATATAATATATATTTGGTGAAATTTGATATTTTATGTACAGTATATAATATATATTTGGTGAAATTTGACATTTTATGTACAGTATATATATATTTGGTGTACTTTCATATTTTATGTACAGTATATAGTATATATTTGGTGAAATTTGATATTTTTTGCACAGTATATAGCAGATATTTGGTGAAATTTGATATTATATGTACAGTATATAATATACTTTGGGTTAAATTTGATATTTTGTCTACATTATATAATATATATTTGGTGAAATTTGATATTTTATGTACAGTATATAATATATACTTGGTGAAATTTGATAGTTTATATACAGTATTTAATATATATTTGGTGTACTTTCATATTTTATGTACAGTATAAAATATATTCTTGATGTACTTTCATATTTTATGTACAGCAAATAATACATATTTGTTGTATTTTGATATTTTATATACAGTATATAATGTATTTGTGGTGAAATTTGATATTAATTGTACAGTATATAATATATATTTGGTGAAATTTGATATTTTATGTACAGTATGTAAAATATATTTGGTGAAATTTGATATTTTATGTACAGTATATAATATATATTTGGTGTACTTTCATATTTTATGTACAGTATAAAATATATACTTGATGTACTTTCAAGTTTTATGTGCAGTATATAATAAATATTTGGGGTTCCTTCATATTTTATGTACAGTATATAATATATATTTTGTGAAATTTGATATTTCATCTACTGTATATAAGATATCGTTGTTGAAATTTGATATTTTATGTACAGTATATGATATATAATTGGTGTACTTTCATATTTTACTTGCAGTATATAATACCTATTTGGTGTACTTTGATATTTTATGTACAGTGCATAATATATAGGTGTAGTTTCATATTTTATGTACAGTATATGGTATATAATTCCTGAAATTTGATATTATATGTACAGTATATGATATGTATTTGGTGTAATTTGATATTATATGTACAATATATAGTATGTATTTGGTGAAATTTTATATTTTATGTACAGTATATAATATATATTTGGTGTACTTTCATATTTTATGTACAGTATATAGTATATATTAGGTGAAATTTGATTTTTTATGTACATTATATAACAGATATTTGGTGAAATGTGATATTATATGTACAGTATATTATGTTTTTGGTGAAATTTGATATTTTATCTACAGTATATAAGATATATTTGGTGAAATTTTATATTTCATAAACAGTATATATTGTATATTTTGTGTACTTTCATATTTTATGTACAGTGTAGAGAATATATTTGGTGACATTTGATATTTTATGTACACTATGTAATATAAATTTGTTGAAATTTGATATTTTATGTACAGTATGTAATATATATTTGGTGTACTTTCATATTTTAAGTACAGTATAAAATATATACTTGATGTAGTTTCATATTTTATGTACAGAAAATAATATATATTTGTTGAAATTTGTTATTTTATGTACAGTATATAATATATATTTGGTGAAATTTGATATTATAGGTACAGTATATAATATATATTTGGTGAAATTTGATATTTTTTGAACTGTATATAATATATATTTGGTGAAATTTCATACTTTATGTACAGTATAAAACATATATTTGGTGAAATTTGATATTTTATGTACAGTATATAATATATATTTGGTGTACTTTCATATTTTATGTGCAGTATAAAATATATACTTGATGTACTTTCATATTTTATGTAAGAAAATAATACATATTTGTTGAAATTTGATATTTTATGTACAGTATATAATTTATATTTGGTGCAATTTTCTGTTTTATGTACTCTATATCATATATATTTGGTGTACTTACCAGTTTTATGTACAGTATATAATATATATTTGGTGAAATTTGATATTATAGGTACAGTATATAATATATATTTGGTGAAATTTGATATTTTTTGAACTGTATATAATATATATTTGGTGAAATTTCATACTTTATGTACAGTATAAAACATATATTTGGTGAAATTTGATATTTTATGTACAGTATATAATATATATTTGGTGTACTTTCATATTTTATGTGCAGTATAAAATATATACTTGATGTACTTTCATATTTTATGTAAGAAAATAATACATATTTGTTGAAATTTGATATTTTATGTACGGCATATAATTTATATTTGGTGCAATTTTATGTTTTATGTACTCTATATCATATATATTTGGTGTACTTACCAGTTTTATGTACAGTATATAATATATATTTGGTGAAATTTGATATTTTATGTACAGTATATTATATATATTTGGTGAAATTTGATATTTTATATACAGTAAGTAATATATATTTGGTGTACTTTCATATTTTATGTACAGTATAAAATACATACTTGATGTAGTTTCATATTTTATGTACAGTAAATAATACATATTTTTTGAAATTTAATATTTTATGTACAGTATATAGTATATATTTGGTGACATTTGATATTTTATGTACAGTATGTAATATAAATTTGTTGAAATTTGATATTTTATGTACAGTATGTAATATATCTTTGGTGTACTTTCATATTTTATGTAGAGTATAAAATAAATACTTGATGTACTTTCAAGTTTTATGGACAGGATACAATATATATTTGGTGTACTTTCATATTTTATATACAGTATATAATATATATTTTGTGAATTTGGATATTTCATGTACTGTATGTTAGACATAATTGGTGAAATTTGATATTTTCTGTACAGTAGATGATATATAACTTGTGTACTTTCATCTTTTACTTGCAGTATATAATACATATTTGGTGTACTTTGATATTTTATGTACAGTATATAATATATATTTGGTGAAATTTGATATTTTACATACGGTATATAATATATATTTGGTGAAATTTGAGATTTTATGTACAGTATATGATATATATTTGGTGTACTTTCATATTTTACTTACAGTATATAATATATCTTTGGTGTACTTTGATATTTTATGTACAGCATATAATATATATTGGTGTATTTTCATATTTTATGTAGAGTATATAGTATATAATTGCTGAAATTTGATATTTTATGTACAGTATATAATATGTATTTTGTGTAATTTGATATTACATGTACAGTATATAATATATATTTGGTGAAATTTGATATTTTACACACAGTATATAATATATATTTGGTGAAATTTGAGATTTTATGTACGGTATATGATATATATTTGGTGTAATTTCATATTTTACTTACAGTATATAATATATATTTGGTGTACTTTGCTATTTTATGTACAGTATATAATATATATTGCTGTAGTTTCATATTTTATGTAGAGTATATAATACATATTTGGTGAAATTTGGTATTTTATATACAGTATGTAATATATATTTGGTGTACTTTCATATTATATGTACAGTATAAAATATATAATTCTACTTTCATATTTTATGTACAGTAATTAATATATATTTGTTGAAAATTGATATTTTATATACAGTGTATAATATATATTTGGTGAAATTTCATATTATATTTACAGTATATAATATATATTTGGTGAAATTTCTTATTTTATGTACAGTATATAATATATATTTGGTGTAATTTGAGATTTTATGTACAGTATGTGATATATATTTGGTGTACTTTCATATTTTACTTACAGTATATAATATATACTTGGTGTACTTTGATATTTTATGTACAGTATATAATATAAATTGGTGTAGTTTCATATTTTATGTAGAGTATATAGTATATAATTGCTGAAATTTGATATTTTATATACAGTATATAATATGTATTTTGTGTAATCTGATATTATATGTAAAGTATATAATATATATTTGGTGAAATTTTATATTTTATATACAGTATATAACATATATTTGGTGTAATTTCATATTTTATGTACGGTTTATAGTATATATTTCGTGACATTTGATATTTTATGTACAGTATATAATGTATATTTGTTGAAATTTGATATTTTATGTACAGTATATAATATATATTTGCTGAAATTTTATATTTTATGTACAGTGTATAATATATATTTGCTGTACTTTCATATTTTATGTACAGTATATAGTATATATTTGGTGACATTTCATATTGTATGAACAATAGGTGAGATATGTTTGTTGAAATTTGATATTTTCTGTACAGTATATAATATATATTTGGTGAAATTTGATATTTTATGTACGGTATATAATATATATTTGGTGAAATTTGATATTTTATGTACAGTATATAATATATATTTGGTGAAATTTGACATTTTATGTACAGTATATATATATTTGGTGTACTTTCATATTTTATGTACAGTATATAGTATATATTTGGTGAAATTTGATATTTTTTGCACAGTATATAGCAGATATTTGGTGAAATTTGATATTATATGTACAGTATATAATATACTTTGGGTTAAATTTGATATTTTGTCTACATTATATAATATATATTTGGTGAAATTTGATATTTTATGTACAGTATATAATATATACTTGGTGAAATTTGATATTTTATATACAGTATTTAATATATATTTGGTGTACTTTCATATTTTATGTACAGTATAAAATATATACTTGATGTACTTTCATATTTTATGTACAGCAAATAATACATATTTGTTGTATTTTGATATTTTATATACAGTATATAATATATATTTGGCGAAATTTGATATTAATTGTACAGTATATAATATATATTTGGTGAAATTTGATATTTTATGTACAGTATGTAAAATATATTTGGTGAAATTTGATATTTTATGTACAGTATATAATATATATTTGGTGTACTTTCATATTTTATGTACAGTATAAAATATATACTTGATGTACTTTCAAGTTTTATGTGCAGTATATAATAAATATTTGGGGTTCCTTCATATTTTATGTACAGTATATAATATATATTTTGTGAAATTTGATATTTCATCTACTGTATATAAGATATCGTTGGTGAAATTTGATATTTTATGTACAGTATATGATATATAATTGGTGTACTTTCATATTTTACTTGCAGTATATAATACCTATTTGGTGTACTTTGATATTTTATGTACAGTGCATAATATATAGGTGTAGTTTCATATTTTATGTACAGTATATGGTATATAATTCCTGAAATTTGATATTATATGTACAGTATATGATATGTATTTGGTGTAATTTGATATTATATGTACAATATATAATATGTATTTGGTGAAATTTTATATTTTATGTACAGTATATAATATATATTTGGTGTACTTTCATATTTTATGTACAGTATATAGTATATATTAGGTGAAATTTGATTTTTTATGTACATTATATAACAGATATTTGGTGAAATGTGATATTATATGTACAGTATATTATGTTTTTGGTGAAATTTGATATTTTATGTACAGTATATAAGATATATTTGGTGAAATTTTATATTTTATAAACAGTATATATTGTATATTTTGTGTACTTTCATATTTTATGTACAGTGTATAGAATATATTTGGTGACATTTGATATTTTATGTATAGTATGTAATATAAATTTGTTGAAATTTGATATTTTATGTACAGTATGTAATATATATTTGGTGTACTTTCATATTTTAAGTACAGTATAAAATACATACTTGATGTAGTTTCATATTTTATGTACAGAAAATAATATATATTTGTTGAAATTTCTTATTTTATGTACAGTATATAATATATATTTGGTGAAATTTGATATTATAGGTACAGTATATGATATATATTTGGTGAAATTTGATATTTTTTGAACTGTATATAATATATATTTGGTGAAATTTCATACTTTATGTACAGTATAAAACATATATTTGGTGAAATTTGATATTTTATGTACAGTATATAATATATATTTGGTGTACTTTCATATTTTATGTGCAGTATAAAATATATACTTCATGTACTTTCATATTTTATGTAAGAAAATAATACATATTTGTTGAAATTTGATATTTTATGTACAGTATATAATTTATATTTGGTGCAATTTTATGTTTTATGTACTCTATATCATATATATTTGGTGTACTTACCAGTTTTATGTACAGTATATAATATATATTTGGTGAAATTTGATATTTTATGTACAGTATATTATATATATTTGTTGAAATTTGATATTTTATATACAGTAAGTAATATATATTTGGTGTACTTTCATATTTTATGTACAGTATAAAATACATACTTGATGTAGTTTCATATTTTATGTACAGTAAATAATACATATTTTTTGAAATTTAATATTTTATGTACAGTATATAGTATATATTTGGTGACATTTGATATTTTATGTACAGTATGTAATATAAATTTGTTGAAATTTGATATTTTATGTACAGTATGTAATATATCTTTGGTGTACTTTCATATTTTATGTAGAGTATAAAATATATACTTGATGTACTTTCAAGTTTTATGGACAGAATACAATATATATTTGGTGTACTTTCATATTATATATACAGTATATAATATATATTTTGTGAATTTGGATATTTCATGTACGGTATGTTAGACATAATTGGTGAAATTTGATATTTTCTGTACAGTAGATGATATATTACTTGTACTTTCATCTTTTACTTGCAGTATATAATACATATTTGGTGTACTTTGATGTTTTATTTACAGTATATAATATATATTTGGTGAAATTTGATATTTTACATACGGTATATAATATATATTTTGTGAAATTTGAGATTTTATGTACAGTATATGATATATATTTGGTGTACTTTCATATTTCACTTACAGTATATAATATATCTTTGGTGTACTTTGATATTTTATGTACAGCATATAATATATATTGGTGTATTTTCATATTTTATGTAGAGTATATAGTATATAATTGCTGAAATTTGATATTTTATGTACAGTATATAATATGTATTTTGTGTAATTTGATATTATATGTACAGTATATAATATATATTTGGTGAAATTTGATATTTTACACACAGTATATAATATATATTTGGTGAAATTTGAGATTTTATGTACGGTATATGATATATATTTGGTGTAATTTCATATTTTACTTACAGTATATAATATATATTTGGTGTACTTTGCTATTTTATGTACAGTATATAATATATATTGGTGTAGTTTCATATTTTATGTAGAGTATATAATACATATTTGGTGAAATTTGGTATTTTATATACAGTATGTAATATATATTTGGTGTACTTTCATATTATATGTACAGTATAAAATATATAATTCTACTTTCATATTTTATGTACAGTAATTAATACATATTTGTTGAAATTTGATATTTTATATACAGTATATAATATATATTTGGTGAAATTTCATATTATATTTACAGTATATAATATATATTTGGTGAAATTTCTTATTTTATGTACAGTATATAATATATATTTGGTGAAATTTGAGATTTTATGTACAGTATGTGATATATATTTGGTGTACTTTCATATTTTACTTACAGTATATAATATATACTTGGTGTACTTTGATATTTTATGTACAGTATATAATATATATTGGTGTAGTTTCATATTTTATGTAGAGTATATAGTATATAATTGCTGAAATTTGATATTTTATATACAGTATATAATATGTATTTTGTGTAATCTGATATTATATGTAAAGTATATAATATATATTTGGTGAAATTTTATATTTTATATACAGTATACAACATATATTTGGTGTAATTTCATATTTTATATATGGTTTATAGTATATATTTCGTGACATTTGATATTTTATGTACAGTATATAATATATATTTGTTGAAATTTGATATTTTATGTACAGTATATAATATATATTTCGTGAAATTTGATATTTTATATACAGTATGTAATATATATTTGGTGTACTTTCATATTTTATGTACAGTATAAAATATATACCTGATGTACTTTCAAGTTTTATGTGCAGTATATAATAAATATTTGGGGTGCTTACTTATTTTATGTACAGTATATAATACATATTTTGTGAAATTTGATATTTCATCTACTGTATATAAGATATAGTTGGTGAAATTTGATATTTTATCTACAGTATATGATATATAATTGGTGTACTTTCATATTTTACTTGCAGTTTATAACACATATTTGGTGTACTTTCATATTTTATGTACAGTATATAGTATATATTTGTTGACATTTGATATTTTATGTACGGTATATAATATATATTTGTTGAAATTTGATATTTTATGTAAAGTATATAATATATATTTGGTGAAATTTTATATTTTATGTACACTAGATACTATATATTTGGTGTACTTTCATATTTTGTGTACAGTACATAGTATATATTTGGTGACATTTGATATTTTATGTACAATATATAAGATATGTTTGTTGAAATTTGATATTTTATGTACAATATATAATATATATTTGGTGAAATTTGATATTTTATGTACAGTATATAATATATATTTGGTGAAATTTGATAATTTAGGTACAGTATAAAAGATATATTTGGTGAAATTTGATATTTTATGTACAGTATATAATATATATTTGGTGAAATTTGATATTTCACCCACAGTATATAATATATATTTGATGAAATTTGAGATTTTATGTACGGTATATGATATATATTTGGTGTACTTTCATATTTTACTTATAGTATATAATATATATTTGGTATACTTTGATATTTTATGCACAGTATATAATATATATTGGTGTAGTTTCATACTTTATGTAGAGTATATAGTATATAATTGCTGAAATTTGATATTTTATATACAGTATATAATATGTATTTTGTGTAATCTGATATTATATGTAAAGTATATAATATATATTTGGTGAAATTTTATATTTTATATAAAGTATATAACATATATTTGGTGCAATTTCATATTTTATGTACAGTATATAGTATATATTTGGTGACATTTGATATTTTATGTACAGTATATAATATATATTTGCTGAAATTTGATATTTTATTTACAGTAAATAATATATATTTGGTGAAATTTTATATTTTATGTACAGTGTATAATATATATTTGGTGTACTTTCATATTTTATGTACAGTATATAGTATATAGTTGGTGACATTAAATATTTTATGTACAGTAGATAATATATATTTGTTGAAATTTGACATTTTATATACAGTATATAATATATATTTGGTGAAATTTCATATTATATTTACAGTATATAATATATATTTGGTGAAATTTCTTATTTTATGTACAGTATATAATATATATTTGGTGAAATTTGAGATTTTATGTACAGTATGTGATATATATTTGGTGTACTTTCATATTTTACTTACAGTATATAATATATACTTGGTGTACTTTGATATTTTATGTACAGTATATAATATATATTGGTATAGTTTCATATTTTATGTAGAGTATATAGTATATAATTGCTGAAATTTGATATTTTATATACAGTATATAATATGTATTTTGTGTAATCTGATATTATATGTAAAGTATATAATATATATTTGGTGAAATTTTATATTTTATATACAGTATATAACATATATTTGGTGTAATTTCATATTTTATGTACGGTTTATAGTATATATTTCGCGACATTTGATATTTTATGTACAGTATATAATATATATTTGTTGAAATTTGATATTTTATGTACAGTATATAATATATATTTGCTGAAATTTTATATTTTATGTACAGTGTATAATATATATTTGGTGTACTTTCATATTTTATGTACAGTATATAGTATATATTTGGTGACATTTCATATTTTATGAACAAAAGGTAAGATATGTTTGTTGAAATTTGATATTTTATGGACAGTATATAATATATATTGGGTGAAGTTTGATATTATAGGTACAGTATATAATATATATTTGGTGAAATTTGATATTTTATGTACAGTATATAATATATATTTGGTGAAATTTGATATTTTATGTACGGTACATAATATATATTTGGTGTACTTTCATATTTTATGTACAGTATATAGTATATATCTGGTGAAATTTGATATTTTTTGCACAGTATATAGCAGATATTTGGTGAAATTTGATATATGTACAGTATATAATATACTTTGGGTTAAATTTGATATTTTGTGTACAGTATATAATATATATTTGGTGAAATTTGATATTTTATGTGCAGTATATAATATATATTTGGTGAAATTTGATATTTTATATACAGTATCTAATATATATTTGGTGTACTTTCATATTTTATGTACAGTATAAAATATATACTTGATCTACTTTCATATTTTATGTACAGCAAATAATACATATTTGTTGAAATTTGATATTTTATATACAGTATATAATATATATTTGGCGAAATTTGATATTCATTGTACAGTGTATAATATATATTTGGTGAAATTTGATATTTTATGTACAGTATATAAAATATATTTGGTTAAATTTGATATTTTATGTACAGTATATAATATATATTTGGTGTACTTTCATATTTTATGTACAGTATAAAATATATACCTGATGTACTTTCAAGTTTTATGTGCAGTATATAATAAATATTTGGGGTGCTTACTTATTTTATGTACAGTATATAATACATATTTTGTGAAATTTGATATTTCATCTACTGTATATAAGATATAGTTGGTGAAATTTGATATTTTATCTACAGTATATGATATATAATTGGTGTACTTTCATATTTTACTTGCAGTTTATAACACATATTTGGTGTACTTTCATATTTTATGTACAGTATATAGTATATATTTGTTGACATTTGATATTTTATGTACGGTATATAATATATATTTGTTGAAATTTGATATTTTATGTAAAGTATATAATATATATTTGGTGAAATTTTATATTTTATGTACACTAGATACTATATATTTGGTGTACTTTCATATATTATGTACAGTATATAGTATATGTTTGGTGACATTTGATATTTTATGTACAATATATAACATATGTTTGTTGAAATTTGATATTTTATGTACAGTATATAATATATATTTGGTGAAATTTGATATTTTATGTACAGTATATAATATATATTTGGTGAAATTTGATAATTTAGGTACAGTATAAAAGATATATTTGTTGAAATTTGATATTTTATGTACAGTATATAATATATATTTGGTGAAATTTGATATTTCACCCACAGTATATAATATATATTTGATGAAATTTGAGATTTTATGTACGGTATATGATATATATTTGGTGTACTTTCATATTTTACTTATAGTATATAATATATATTTGGTGTACTTTGATATTTTATGCACAGTATATAATATATATTGTTGTAGTTTCATACTTTATGTAGAGTATATAGTATATAATTGCTGAAATTTGATATTTTATATACAGTATATAATATGTATTTTGTGTAATCTGATATTATATGTAAAGTATATAATATATATTTGGTGAAATTTTATATTTTATATAAAGTATATAACATATATTTGGTGTAATTTCATATTTTATGTACAGTATATAGTATATATTTGGTGACATTTGATATTTTATGTACAGTATATAATATATATTTGCTGAAATTTGATATTTTATTTACAGTAAATAATATATATTTGGTGAAATTTTATATTTTATGTACAGTGTATAATATATATTTGGTGTACTTTCATATTTTATGTACAGTATATAGTATATAGTTGGTGACATTAGATATTTTATGTACAGTAGATAATATATATTTGTTGAAATTTGACATTTTATATACAGTATATAATATATATTTGGTGAAATTTTATATTTTACTTACAGTATATAATATATATTTGGTGTATTTTCATATTTTATGTACAGTCTATAATATATATATGGTGACATTTGATATTTTATCAACAATATGTAAGATATGTTTGTTGAAATTTGATATTTTATGTACAGTATATAATATATATTTGGTGAAATTTGATATTATAGGTACAGTATATAATATATATTTGGTGAAATTTGATATTTTATGTACGGTATATAATATATATTTGGTGAAATTTGATATTTTATGTACAGTATATAATATATATTTGGTGAAATTTGACATTTTATGTACAGTATATATATATTTGGTGTACTTTCATATTTTATGTACAGTATATAGTATATATTTGGTGAAATTTGATATTTTTTGCACAGTATATAGCAGATATTTGGTGAAATTTGATATTATATGTACAGTATATAATATACTTTGGGTTAAATTTGATATTTTGTCTACATTATATAATATATATTTGGTGAAATTTGATATTTTATGTACAGTATATAATATATACTTGGTGAAATTTGATAGTTTATATACAGTATTTAATATATATTTGGTGTACTTTCATATTTTATGTACAGTATAAAATATATTCTTGATGTACTTTCATATTTTATGTACAGCAAATAATACATATTTGTTGTGTTTTGATATTTTATATACAGTATATAATGTATTTGTGGCGAAATTTGATATTAATTGTACAGTATATAATATATATTTGGTGAAATTTGATATTTTATGTACAGTATGTAAAATATATTTGGTGAAATTTGATATTTTATGTACAGTATATAATATATATTTGGTGTACTTTCATATTTTATGTACAGTATAAAATATATACTTGATGTACTTTCAAGTTTTATGTGCAGTATATAATAAATATTTGGGGTTCCTTCATATTTTATGTACAGTATATAATATATATTTTGTGAAATTTGATATTTCATCTACTGTATATAAGATATCGTTGTTGAAATTTGATATTTTATGTACAGTATATGATATATAATTGGTGTACTTTCATATTTTACTTGCAGTATATAATACCTATTTGGTGTACTTTGATATTTTATGTACAGTGCATAATATATAGGTGTAGTTTCATATTTTATGTACAGTATATGGTATATAATTCCTGAAATTTGATATTATATGTACAGTATATGATATGTATTTGGTGTAATTTGATATTATATGTACAATATATAGTATGTATTTGGTGAAATTTTATATTTTATGTACAGTATATAATATATATTTGGTGTACTTTCATATTTTATGTACAGTATATAGTATATATTAGGTGAAATTTGATTTTTTATGTACATTATATAACAGATATTTGGTGAAATGTGATATTATATGTACAGTATATTATGTTTTTGGTGAAATTTGATATTTTATGTACAGTATATAAGATATATTTGGTGAAATTTTATATTTTATAAACAGTATATATTGTATATTTTGTGTACTTTCATATTTTATGTACAGTGTAGAGAATATATTTGGTGACATTTGATATTTTATGTACAGTATGTAATATAAATTTGTTGAAATTTGATATTTTATGTACAGTATGTAATATATATTTGGTGTACTTTCATATTTTAAGTACAGTATAAAATATATACTTGATGTAGTTTCATATTTTATGTACAGAAAATAATATATATTTGTTGAAATTTGTTATTTTATGTACAGTATATAATATATATTTGGTGAAATTTGATATTATAGGTACAGTATATAATATATATTTGGTGAAATTTGATATTTTTTGAACTGTATATAATATATATTTGGTGAAATTTCATACTTTATGTACAGTATAAAACATATATTTGGTGAAATTTGATATTTTATGTACAGTATATAATATATATCTGGTGTACTTTCATATTTTATGTGCAGTATAAAATATATACTTGATGTACTTTCATATTTTATGTAAGAAAATAATACATATTTGTTGAAATTTGATATTTTATGTACAGTATATAATTTATATTTGGTGCAATTTTCTGTTTTATGTACTCTATATCATATATATTTGGTGTACTTACCAGTTTTATGTACAGTATATAATATATATTTGGTGAAATTTGATATTATAGGTACAGTATATAATATATATTTGGTGAAATTTGATATTTTTTGAACTGTATATAATATATATTTGGTGAAATTTCATACTTTATGTACAGTATAAAACATATATTTGGTGAAATTTGATATTTTATGTACTGTATATAATATATATTTGGTGTACTTTCATATTTTATGTGCAGTATAAAATATATACTTGATGTACTTTCATATTTTATGTAAGAAAACAATACATATTTGTTGAAATTTGATATTTTATGTACGGCATATAATTTATATTTGGTGCAATTTTATGTTTTATGTACTCTATATCATATATATTTGGTGTACTTACCAGTTTTATGTACAGTATATAATATATATTTGGTGAAATTTGATATTTTATGTACAGTATATTATATATATTTGGTGAAATTTGATATTTTATATACAGTAAGTAATATATATTTGGTGTACTTTCATATTTTATGTACAGTATAAAATACATACTTGATGTAGTTTCATATTTTATGTACAGTAAATAATACATATTTTTTGAAATTTAATATTTTATGTACAGTATATAGTATATATTTGGTGACATTTGATATTTTATGTACAGTATGTAATATAAATTTGTTGAAATTTGATATTTTATGTACAGTATGTAATATATCTTTGGTGTACTTTCATATTTTATGTAGAGTATAAAATAAATACTTGATGTACTTTCAAGTTTTATGGACAGGATACAATATATATTTGGTGTACTTTCATATTTTATATACAGTATATAATATATATTTTGTGAATTTGGATATTTCATGTACTGTATGTTAGACATAATTGGTGAAATTTGATATTTTCTGTACAGTAGATGATATATAACTTGTGTACTTTCATCTTTTACTTGCAGTATATAATACATATTTGGTGTACTTTGATATTTTATGTACAGTATATAATATATATTTGGTGAAATTTGATATTTTACATACGGTATATAATATATATTTGGTGAAATTTGAGATTTTATGTACAGTATATGATATATATTTGGTGTACTTTCATATTTTACTTACAGTATATAATATATCTTTGGTGTACTTTGATATTTTATGTACAGCATATAATATATATTGGTGTATTTTCATATTTTATGTAGAGTATATAGTATATAATTGCTGAAATTTGATATTTTATGTACAGTATATAATATGTATTTTGTGTAATTTGATATTATATGTACAGTATATAATATATATTTGGTGAAATTTGATATTTGACACACAGTATATAATATATATTTGGTGAAATTTGAGATTTTATGTACGGTATATGATATATATTTGGTGTAGTTTCATATTTTACTTACAGTATATAATATATATTTGGTGTACTTTGCTATTTTATGTACAGTATATAATATATATTGCTGTAGTTTCATATTTTATGTAGAGTATATAATACATATTTGGTGAAATTTGGTATTTTATATACAGTATGTAATATATATTTGGTGTACTTTCATATTATATGTACAGTATAAAATATATAATTCTACTTTCATATTTTATGTACAGTAATTAATATATATTTGTTGAAAATTGATATTTTATATACAGTGTATAATATATATTTGGTGAAATTTCATATTATATTTACAGTATATAATATATATTTGGTGAAATTTCTTATTTTATGTACAGTATATAATATATATTTGGTGTAATTTGAGATTTTATGTACAGTATGTGATATATATTTGGTGTACTTTCATATTTTACTTACAGTATATAATATATACTTGGTGTACTTTGATATTTTATGTACAGTATATAATATATATTGGTGTAGTTTCATATTTTATGTAGAGTATATAGTATATAATTGCTGAAATTTGATATTTTATATACAGTATATAATATGTATTTTGTGTAATCTGATATTATATGTAAAGTATATAATATATATTTGGTGAAATTTTATATTTTATATACAGTATATAACATATATTTGGTGTAATTTCATATTTTATGTACGGTTTATAGTATATATTTCGTGACATTTGATATTTTATGTACAGTATATAATATATATTTGTTGAAATTTGATATTTTATGTACAGTATATAATATATATTTGCTGAAATTTTATATTTTATGTACAGTGTATAATATATATTTGGTGTACTTTCATATTTTATGTACAGTATATAGTATATATTTGGTGACATTTCATATTGTATGAACAATAGGTGAGATATGTTTGTTGAAATTTGATATTTTATGTACAGTATATAATATATATTTGGTGAAATTTGATATTTTATGTACGGTATATAATATATATTTGGTGAAATTTGATATTTTATGTACAGTATATAATATATATTTGGTGAAATTTGACATTTTATGTACAGTATATATATATTTGGTGTACTTTCATATTTTATGTACAGTATATAGTATATATTTGGTGAAATTTGATATTTTTTGCACAGTATATAGCAGATATTTGGTGAAATTTGATATTATATGTACAGTATATAATATACTTTGGGTTAAATTTGATATTTTGTCTACATTATATAATATATATTTGGTGAAATTTGATATTTTATGTACAGTATATAATATATACTTGGTGAAATTTGATATTTTATATACAGTATTTAATATATATTTGGTGTACTTTCATATTTTATGTACAGTATAAAATATATACCTGATGTACTTTCATATTTTATGTACAGCAAATAATACATATTTGTTGTATTTTGATATTTTATATACAGTATATAATATATATTTGGCGAAATTTGATATTAATTGTACAGTATATAATATATATTTGGTGAAATTTGATATTTTATGTACAGTATGTAAAATATATTTGGTGAAATTTGATATTTTATGTACAGTATATAATATATATTTGGTGTACTTTCATATTTTATGTACAGTATAAAATATATACTTGATGTACTTTCAAGTTTTATGTGCAGTATATAATAAATATTTGGGGTTCCTTCATATTTTATGTACAGTATATAATATATATTTTGTGAAATTTGATATTTCATCTACTGTATATAAGATATCGTTGGTGAAATTTGATATTTTATGTACAGTATATGATATATAATTGGTGTACTTTCATATTTTACTTGCAGTATATAATACCTATTTGGTGTACTTTGATATTTTATGTACAGTGCATAATATATAGGTGTAGTTTCATATTTTATGTACAGTATATGGTATATAATTCCTGAAATTTGATATTATATGTACAGTATATGATATGTATTTGGTGTAATTTGATATTATATGTACAATATATAATATGTATTTGGTGAAATTTTATATTTTATGTACAGTATATAATATATATTTGGTGTACTTTCATATTTTATGTACAGTATATAGTATATATTAGGTGAAATTTGATTTTTTATGTACATTATATAACAGATATTTGGTGAAATGTGATATTATATGTACAGTATATTATGTTTTTGGTGAAATTTGATATTTTATGTACAGTATATAAGATATATTTGGTGAAATTTTATATTTTATAAACAGTATATATTGTATATTTTGTGTACTTTCATATTTTATGTACAGTGTATAGAATATATTTGGTGACATTTGATATTTTATGTATAGTATGTAATATAAATTTGTTGAAATTTGATATTTTATGTACAGTATGTAATATATATTTGGTGTACTTTCATATTTTAAGTACAGTATAAAATATATACTTGATGTAGTTTCATATTTTATGTACAGAAAATAATATATATTTGTTGAAATTTGTTATTTTATGTACAGTATATAATATATATTTGGTGAAATTTGATATTATAGGTACAGTATATAATATATATTTGGTGAAATTTGATATTTTTTGAACTGTATATAATATATATTTGGTGAAATTTCATACTTTATGTACAGTATAAAACATATATTTGGTGAAATTTGATATTTTATGTACAGTATATAATATATATTAGGTGTACTTTCATATTTTATGTGCAGTATAAAATATATACTTGATGTACTTTCATATTTTATGTAAGAAAATAATACATATTTGTTGAAATTTGATATTTTATGTACAGTATATAATTTATATTTGGTGCAATTTTATATTTTATGTACTCTATATCATATATATTTGGTGTACTTACCAGTTTTATGTACAGTATATAATATATATTTGGTGAAATTTGATATTATAGGTACAGTATATAATATATATTTGGTGAAATTTGATATTTTACTTACAGTATATAATATATATTTGCTGTATTTTCATATTTTATGTACAGTATATAATATATATTTGGTGACATTTGATATTTTATGAACAATATGTAAGATATGTTTGTTGAAATTTGAAATTTTGTGTACAGTATATAATTTATATTTGGTGAAATTTGATGTTATAAGTACAGTATATAATATATATTTGGTGAAATTTGATATTTAATGTACAGTATATAATATATATTTGGTGAAATTTGATATTTTATGTACAGTATATAAGATATATTTGGTGAAATTTGATATTTTATATACTATATATATATTTGGTGTACTTTCCTATTTTATGTACATATATAGTATATATTTCGTGAAATTCGATATTTTTTGCACAGTACATAGTAGATATTTGGTGAAATTTGATATTATATGTACAGTATATAGTATACTTGGGGTTAAATTTCATATTTTGTGTACAGTATATAATATATATTTGGTGAAATTTGATATTTTATGTACAGTACATAATATATATTTCGTGAAATTTGATATTTTTATACAGTATGTAATATATATTTGGTGTACTTTCATATTTTATGTACAGTATAAAATATATACCTGATGTACTTTCAAGTTTTATGTGCAGTATATAATAAATATTTGGGGTGCTTACTTATTTTATGTACAGTATATAATACATATTTTGTGAAATTTGATATTTCATCTACTGTATATAAGATATAGTTGGTGAAATTTGATATTTTATGTACAGTATATGATATATAATTGGTGTACTTTCATATTTTACTTGCAGTTTATAACACATATTTGGTGTACTTTCATATTTTATGTACAGTATATAGTATATATTTGTTGACATTTGATATTTTATGTACGGTATATAATATATATTTGTTGAAATTTGATATTTTATGTAAAGTATATAATATATATTTGGTGAAATTTTATATTTTATGTACACTAGATACTATATATTTGGTGTACTTTCATATTTTATGTACAGTACATAGTATATATTTGGTGACATTTGATATTTTATGTACAATATATAAGATATGTTTGTTGAAATTTGATATTTTATGTAGAGTATATAATATATATTTGGTGAAATTTGATATTTTATGTACAGTATATAATATATATTTGGTGAAATTTGATAATTTAGGTACAGTATAAAAGATATATTTGTTGAAATTTGATATTTTATGTACAGTATATAATATATATTTGGTGAAATTTGATATTTCACCCACAGTATATAATATATATTTGATGAAATTTGTGATTTTATGTACGGTATATGATATATATTTGGTGTACTTTCATATTTTACTTATAGTATATAATATATATTTGGTGTACTTTGATATTTTATGCACAGTATATAATATATATTGGTGTAGTTTCATACTTTATGTAGAGTATATAGTATATAATTGCTGAAATTTGATATTTTATATACAGTATATAATATGTATTTTGTGTAATCTGATATTATATGTAAAGTATATAATATATATTTGGTGAAATTTTATATTTTATATAAAGTATATAACATATATTTGGTGTAATTTCATATTTTATGTACAGTATATAGTATATATTTGGTGACATTTGATATTTTATGTACAGTATATAATATATATTTGCTGAAATTTGATATTTTATTTACAGTAAATAATATATATTTGGTGAAATTTTATATTTTATGTACAGTGTATAATATATATTTGGTGTCCTTTCATATTTTATGTACAGTATATAGTATATAGTTGGTGACATTAGATATTTTATGTACAGTAGATAATACATATTTGTTGAAATTTGACATTTTATATACAGTATATAATATATATTTGGTGAAATTTTATATTTTACTTACAGTATATAATATATATTTGGTGTATTTTCATATTTTATGTACAGTATATAATATATATATGGTGACATTTGATATTTTATCAACAATATGTAAGATATGTTTGTTGAAATTTGATATTTTATGTACAGTATATAATATATATTTGGTGAAATTTGATATTATAGGTACAGTATATCATATATATTTGGTGAAATTTGATATTTTATGTACGGTATATAATATATATTTGGTGAAATTTGATATTTTATGTACAGTATATAATATATATTTGGTGAAATTTGACATTTTATGTACAGTATATATATATTTGGTGTACTTTCATATTTTATGTACAGTATATAGTATATATTTGGTGAAATTTGATATTTTTTGCACAGTATATAGCAGATATTTGGTGAAATTTGATATTATATGTACAGTATATAGTATACTTTGGGTTAAATTTGATATTTTGTGTACAGTATATAATATGTATTTGGTGAAATTTGATATTTTATGTACAGTATATAATATATATTTCGTGAAATTTGATATTTTATATACAGTGTGTAATATATATTTGGTGTACTTTCATATTTTATGTACAGTATAAAATATATACCTGATGTACTTTCAAGTTTTATGTGCAGTATATAATAAATATTTGGGGTGCTTACTTATTTTATGTACAGTATATAATACATATTTTGTGAAATTTGATATTTCATCTACTGTATATAAGATATAGTTGGTGAAATTTGATATTTTATCTACAGTATATGATATATAATTGGTGTACTTTCATATTTTACTTGTAGTATATAATACCTATTTGGTGTACTTTGATATTTTATGTACAGTGCATAATATATACGTGTAGTTTCATATTTTATGTACAGTATATGGTATATAATTCCTCAAATTTGATATTATATGTACAGTATATGATATGTATTTGGTGTAATTTGATATTATATGTACAATATATAATATGTATTTGGTGAAATTTTATATTTTATGTACAGTATATAATATATATTTGGTGTACTTTCATATTTTATGTACAGTATATAGTATATATTAGGTGAAATTTGATTTTTTATGTACATTATATAACAGATATTTGGTGAAATGTGATATTATATGTACAGTATATTATGTTTTTGGTGAAATTTGATATTTTATGTACAGTATATAAGATATATTTGGTGAAATTTTATATTTTATAAACAGTATATATTGTATATTTTGTGTACTTTCATATTTTATGTACAGTGTATAGAATATATTTGGTGACATTTGATATTTTATGTACAGTATGTAATATAAATTTGTTGAAATTTGATATTTTATGTACAGTATGTAATATATATTTGGTGTACTTTCATATTTTACTTACAGTATATAATATATATTTGGTGTACTTTGCTATTTTATGTACAGTATATAATATATATTGGTGTAGTTTCATATTTTATGTAGAGTATATAATACATATTTGGTGAAATTTGGTATTTTATATACAGTATGTAATATATATTTGGTGTACTTTCATATTATATGTACAGTATAAAATATATAATTCTACTTTCATATTTTATGTACAGTAATTAATACATATATGTTGAAATTTGATATTTTATATACAGTATATAATATATATTTGGTGAAATTTCATATTATATTTACAGTATATAATATATATTTGGTGAAATTTCTTATTTTATGTACAGTATATAATATATATTTGGTGAAATTTGAGATTTTATGTACAGTATGTGATATATATTTGGTGTACTTTCATATTTTACTTACAGTATATAATATATACTTGGTGTACTTTGATATTTTATGTACAGTATATAATATATATTGGTGTAGTTTCATATTTTATGTAGAGTATATAGTATATAATTGCTGAAATTTGATATTTTATATACAGTATATAATATGTATTTTGTGTAATCTGATATTATATGTAAAGTATATAATATATATTTGGTGAAATTTTATATTTTATATACAGTATATAACGTATATTTGGTGTAATTTCATATTTTATGTACGGTTTATAGTATATATTTCGTGACATTTGATATTTTATGTACAGTATATAATATATATTTGTTGAAATTTGATATTTTATGTACAGTATATAATATATATTTGCTGAAATTTTATATTTTATGTACAGTGTATAATATATATTTGGTGTACTTTCATATTTTATGTACAGTATATAGTATATATTTGGTGACATTTCATATTTTATGAACAATAGGTAAGATATGTTTGTTGAAATTTGATATTTTATGGACAGTATATAATATATATTGGGTGAAGTTTGATATTATAGGTACAGTATATAATATATATTTGGTGAAATTTGATATTTTATGTACAGTATATAATATATATTTGGTGAAATTTGATATTTTATGTACGGTACATAATATATATTTATTGTACTTTCATATTTTATGTACAGTATATAGTATATATCTGGTGAAATTTGATATTTTTTGCACAGTATATAGCAGATATTTGGTGAAATTTGATATTATATGTACAGTATATAATATACTTTGGGTTAAATTTGATATTTTGTGTACAGTATATAATATATATTTGGTGAAATTTGATATTTTATGTACAGTATATAATATATATTTGGTGAAATTTGATATTTTATATACAGTATCTAATATATAATTGGTGTACTTTCATATTTTATGTACAGTATAAAATATATACTTGATGTACTTTCATATTTTATGTACAGCAAATAATACATATTTGTTGAAATTTGATATTTTATAGACAGTATATAATATATATTTGGCAAAATTTGATATTAATTGTACAGTATATAATATATATTTGGTGAAATTTGATATTTTATGTACAGTATATAAAATATATTTGGTTAAATTTGATATTTTATGTACAGTATATAATATATATTTGGTGTACTTTCATATTTTATGTACAGTATAAAATATATACCTGATGTACTTTCAAGTTTTATGTGCAGTAGATAATAAATATTTGGGGTGCTTACTTATTTTATGTACAGTATATAATACATATTTTGTGAAATTTGATATTTCATCTACTGTATATAAGATATAGTTGGTGAAATTTGATATTTTATCTACAGTATATGATATATAATTGGTGTACTTTCATATTTTACTTGCAGTTTATAACACATATTTGGTGTACTTTCATATTTTATGTACAGTATATAGTATATATTTGTTGACATTTGATATTTTATGTACGGTATATAATATATATTTGTTGAAATTTGATATTTTATGTAAAGTATATAATATATATTTGGTGAAATTTTATATTTTATGTACACTACATACTATATGTTTGGTGTACTTTCATATTTTATGTACAGTATATAGTATATATTTGGTGACATTTGATATTTTATGTACAATATATAAGATATGTTTGTTGAAATTTGATATTTTATGTACAGTATATAATATATATTTGGTGAAATTTGATATTTTATGTACAGTATATAATATATATTTGGTGAAATTTGATAATTTAGGTACAGTATAAAAGATATATTTGTTGAAATTTGATATTTTATGTACAGTATATAATATATATTTGGTGAAATTTGATATTTCACCCACAGTATATAATATATATTTGATGAAATTTGATATTTTATGTACGGTATATGATATATATTTGGTGTACTTTCATATTTTACTTATAGTATATAATATATATTTGGTGTACTTTGATATTTTATGCACAGTATATAATATATATTGGTGTAGTTTCATACTTTATGTAGAGTATATAGTATATAATTGCTGAAATTTGATATTTTATATACAGTATATAATATGTATTTTGTGTAATCTGATATTATATGTAAAGTATATAATATATATTTGGTGAAATTTTATATTTTATATATAGTATATAACATATATTTGGTGTAATTTCATATTTTATGTACAGTATATAGTATATATTTGGTGACATTTGATATTTTATGTACAGTATATAATATATATTTGCTGAAATTTGATATTTTATTTACAGTAAATAATATATATTTGGTGAAATTTTATATTTTATGTACAGTGTATAATATGTATTTGGTGTACTTTCATATTTTATGTACAGTATATAGTATATAGTTGGTGACATTAAATATTTTATGTACAGTAGATAATATATATTTGTTGAAATTTGACATTTTATATACAGTATATAATATATATTTGGTGAAATTTTATATTTTACTTACAGTATATAATATATATTTGGTGTATTTTCATATTTTATGTACAGTATATAATATATCTATGGTGACATTTGATATTTTATCAACAATATGTAAGATATGTTTGTTGAAATTTGATATTTTATGTACAGTATATAATATATATTTGGTGAAATTTGATATTATAGGTACAGTATATCATATATATTTGGTGAAATTTGATATTTTATGTACGGTATATAATATATATTTGGTGAAATTTGATATTTTATGTACAGTATATAATATATATTTGGTGAAATTTGACATTTTATGTACAGTATATATATATTTGGTGTACTTTCATATTTTATGTACAGTATATAGTATATATTTGGTGAAATTTGATATTTTTTGCACAGTATATAGCAGATATTTGGTGAAATTTGATATTATATGTACAGTATATAATATACTTTGGGTTAAATTTGATATTTTGTCTACATTATATAATATATATTTGGTGAAATTTGATATTTTATGTACAGTATATAATATATACTTGGTGAAATTTGATAGTTTATATACAGTATTTAATATATATTTGGTGTACTTTCATATTTTATGTACAGTATAAAATATATTCTTGATGTACTTTCATATTTTATGTACAGCAAATAATACATATTTGTTGTATTTTGATATTTTATATACAGTATATAATGTATTTGTGGTGAAATTTGATATTAATTGTACAGTATATAATATATATTTGGTGAAATTTGATATTTTATGTACAGTATGTAAAATATATTTGGTGAAATTTGATATTTTATGTACAGTATATAATATATATTTGGTGTACTTTCATATTTTATGTACAGTATAAAATATATACTTGATGTACTTTCAAGTTTTATGTGCAGTATATAATAAATATTTGGGGTTCCTTCATATTTTATGTACAGTATATAATATATATTTTGTGAAATTTGATATTTCATCTACTGTATATAAGATATCGTTGTTGAAATTTGATATTTTATGTACAGTATATGATATATAATTGGTGTACTTTCATATTTTACTTGCAGTATATAATACCTATTTGGTGTACTTTGATATTTTATGTACAGTGCATAATATATAGGTGTAGTTTCATATTTTATGTACAGTATATGGTATATAATTCCTGAAATTTGATATTATATGTACAGTATATGATATGTATTTGGTGTAATTTGATATTATATGTACAATATATAGTATGTATTTGGTGAAATTTTATATTTTATGTACAGTATATAATATATATTTGGTGTACTTTCATATTTTATGTACAGTATATAGTATATATTAGGTGAAATTTGATTTTTTATGTACATTATATAACAGATATTTGGTGAAATGTGATATTATATGTACAGTATATTATGTTTTTGGTGAAATTTGATATTTTATCTACAGTATATAAGATATATTTGGTGAAATTTTATATTTCATAAACAGTATATATTGTATATTTTGTGTACTTTCATATTTTATGTACAGTGTAGAGAATATATTTGGTGACATTTGATATTTTATGTACACTATGTAATATAAATTTGTTGAAATTTGATATTTTATGTACAGTATGTAATATATATTTGGTGTACTTTCATATTTTAAGTACAGTATAAAATATATACTTGATGTAGTTTCATATTTTATGTACAGAAAATAATATATATTTGTTGAAATTTGTTATTTTATGTACAGTATATAATATATATTTGGTGAAATTTGATATTATAGGTACAGTATATAATATATATTTGGTGAAATTTGATATTTTTTGAACTGTATATAATATATATTTGGTGAAATTTCATACTTTATGTACAGTATAAAACATATATTTGGTGAAATTTGATATTTTATGTACAGTATATAATATATATTTGGTGTACTTTCATATTTTATGTGCAGTATAAAATATATACTTGATGTACTTTCATATTTTATGTAAGAAAATAATACATATTTGTTGAAATTTGATATTTTATGTACAGTATATAATTTATATTTGGTGCAATTTTCTGTTTTATGTACTCTATATCATATATATTTGGTGTACTTACCAGTTTTATGTACAGTATATAATATATATTTGGTGAAATTTGATATTATAGGTACAGTATATAATATATATTTGGTGAAATTTGATATTTTTTGAACTGTATATAATATATATTTGGTGAAATTTCATACTTTATGTACAGTATAAAACATATATTTGGTGAAATTTGATATTTTATGTACAGTATATAATATATATTTGGTGTACTTTCATATTTTATGTGCAGTATAAAATATATACTTGATGTACTTTCATATTTTATGTAAGAAAATAATACATATTTGTTGAAATTTGATATTTTATGTACGGCATATAATTTATATTTGGTGCAATTTTATGTTTTATGTACTCTATATCATATATATTTGGTGTACTTACCAGTTTTATGTACAGTATATAATATATATTTGGTGAAATTTGATATTTTATGTACAGTATATTATATATATTTGGTGAAATTTGATATTTTATATACAGTAAGTAATATATATTTGGTGTACTTTCATATTTTATGTACAGTATAAAATACATACTTGATGTAGTTTCATATTTTATGTACAGTAAATAATACATATTTTTTGAAATTTAATATTTTATGTACAGTATATAGTATATATTTGGTGACATTTGATATTTTATGTACAGTATGTAATATAAATTTGTTGAAATTTGATATTTTATGTACAGTATGTAATATATCTTTGGTGTACTTTCATATTTTATGTAGAGTATAAAATAAATACTTGATGTACTTTCAAGTTTTATGGACAGGATACAATATATATTTGGTGTACTTTCATATTTTATATACAGTATATAATATATATTTTGTGAATTTGGATATTTCATGTACTGTATGTTAGACATAATTGGTGAAATTTGATATTTTCTGTACAGTAGATGATATATAACTTGTGTACTTTCATCTTTTACTTGCAGTATATAATACATATTTGGTGTACTTTGATATTTTATGTACAGTATATAATATATATTTGGTGAAATTTGATATTTTACATACGGTATATAATATATATTTGGTGAAATTTGAGATTTTATGTACAGTATATGATATATATTTGGTGTACTTTCATATTTTACTTACAGTATATAATATATCTTTGGTGTACTTTGATATTTTATGTACAGCATATAATATATATTGGTGTATTTTCATATTTTATGTAGAGTATATAGTATATAATTGCTGAAATTTGATATTTTATGTACAGTATATAATATGTATTTTGTGTAATTTGATATTACATGTACAGTATATAATATATATTTGGTGAAATTTGATATTTTACACACAGTATATAATATATATTTGGTGAAATTTGAGATTTTATGTACGGTATATGATATATATTTGGTGTAATTTCATATTTTACTTACAGTATATAATATATATTTGGTGTACTTTGCTATTTTATGTACAGTATATAATATATATTGCTGTAGTTTCATATTTTATGTAGAGTATATAATACATATTTGGTGAAATTTGGTATTTTATATACAGTATGTAATATATATTTGGTGTACTTTCATATTATATGTACAGTATAAAATATATAATTCTACTTTCATATTTTATGTACAGTAATTAATATATATTTGTTGAAAATTGATATTTTATATACAGTGTATAATATATATTTGGTGAAATTTCATATTATATTTACAGTATATAATATATATTTGGTGAAATTTCTTATTTTATGTACAGTATATAATATATATTTGGTGTAATTTGAGATTTTATGTACAGTATGTGATATATATTTGGTGTACTTTCATATTTTACTTACAGTATATAATATATACTTGGTGTACTTTGATATTTTATGTACAGTATATAATATAAATTGGTGTAGTTTCATATTTTATGTAGAGTATATAGTATATAATTGCTGAAATTTGATATTTTATATACAGTATATAATATGTATTTTGTGTAATCTGATATTATATGTAAAGTATATAATATATATTTGGTGAAATTTTATATTTTATATACAGTATATAACATATATTTGGTGTAATTTCATATTTTATGTACGGTTTATAGTATATATTTCGTGACATTTGATATTTTATGTACAGTATATAATGTATATTTGTTGAAATTTGATATTTTATGTACAGTATATAATATATATTTGCTGAAATTTTATATTTTATGTACAGTGTATAATATATATTTGCTGTACTTTCATATTTTATGTACAGTATATAGTATATATTTGGTGACATTTCATATTGTATGAACAATAGGTGAGATATGTTTGTTGAAATTTGATATTTTCTGTACAGTATATAATATATATTTGGTGAAATTTGATATTTTATGTACGGTATATAATATATATTTGGTGAAATTTGATATTTTATGTACAGTATATAATATATATTTGGTGAAATTTGACATTTTATGTACAGTATATATATATTTGGTGTACTTTCATATTTTATGTACAGTATATAGTATATATTTGGTGAAATTTGATATTTTTTGCACAGTATATAGCAGATATTTGGTGAAATTTGATATTATATGTACAGTATATAATATACTTTGGGTTAAATTTGATATTTTGTCTACATTATATAATATATATTTGGTGAAATTTGATATTTTATGTACAGTATATAATATATACTTGGTGAAATTTGATATTTTATATACAGTATTTAATATATATTTGGTGTACTTTCATATTTTATGTACAGTATAAAATATATACTTGATGTACTTTCATATTTTATGTACAGCAAATAATACATATTTGTTGTATTTTGATATTTTATATACAGTATATAATATATATTTGGCGAAATTTGATATTAATTGTACAGTATATAATATATATTTGGTGAAATTTGATATTTTATGTACAGTATGTAAAATATATTTGGTGAAATTTGATATTTTATGTACAGTATATAATATATATTTGGTGTACTTTCATATTTTATGTACAGTATAAAATATATACTTGATGTACTTTCAAGTTTTATGTGCAGTATATAATAAATATTTGGGGTTCCTTCATATTTTATGTACAGTATATAATATATATTTTGTGAAATTTGATATTTCATCTACTGTATATAAGATATCGTTGGTGAAATTTGATATTTTATGTACAGTATATGATATATAATTGGTGTACTTTCATATTTTACTTGCAGTATATAATACCTATTTGGTGTACTTTGATATTTTATGTACAGTGCATAATATATAGGTGTAGTTTCATATTTTATGTACAGTATATGGTATATAATTCCTGAAATTTGATATTATATGTACAGTATATGATATGTATTTGGTGTAATTTGATATTATATGTACAATATATAATATGTATTTGGTGAAATTTTATATTTTATGTACAGTATATAATATATATTTGGTGTACTTTCATATTTTATGTACAGTATATAGTATATATTAGGTGAAATTTGATTTTTTATGTACATTATATAACAGATATTTGGTGAAATGTGATATTATATGTACAGTATATTATGTTTTTGGTGAAATTTGATATTTTATGTACAGTATATAAGATATATTTGGTGAAATTTTATATTTTATAAACAGTATATATTGTATATTTTGTGTACTTTCATATTTTATGTACAGTGTATAGAATATATTTGGTGACATTTGATATTTTATGTATAGTATGTAATATAAATTTGTTGAAATTTGATATTTTATGTACAGTATGTAATATATATTTGGTGTACTTTCATATTTTAAGTACAGTATAAAATATATACTTGATGTAGTTTCATATTTTATGTACAGAAAATAATATATATTTGTTGAAATTTCTTATTTTATGTACAGTATATAATATATATTTGGTGAAATTTGATATTATAGGTACAGTATATGATATATATTTGGTGAAATTTGATATTTTTTGAACTGTATATAATATATATTTGGTGAAATTTCATACTTTATGTACAGTATAAAACATATATTTGGTGAAATTTGATATTTTATGTACAGTATATAATATATATTTGGTGTACTTTCATATTTTATGTGCAGTATAAAATATATACTTCATGTACTTTCATATTTTATGTAAGAAAATAATACATATTTGTTGAAATTTGATATTTTATGTACAGTATATAATTTATATTTGGTGCAATTTTATGTTTTATGTACTCTATATCATATATATTTGGTGTACTTACCAGTTTTATGTACAGTATATAATATATATTTGGTGAAATTTGATATTTTATGTACAGTATATTATATATATTTGTTGAAATTTGATATTTTATATACAGTAAGTAATATATATTTGGTGTACTTTCATATTTTATGTACAGTATAAAATACATACTTGATGTAGTTTCATATTTTATGTACAGTAAATAATACATATTTTTTGAAATTTAATATTTTATGTACAGTATATAGTATATATTTGGTGACATTTGATATTTTATGTACAGTATGTAATATAAATTTGTTGAAATTTGATATTTTATGTACAGTATGTAATATATCTTTGGTGTACTTTCATATTTTATGTAGAGTATAAAATATATACTTGATGTACTTTCAAGTTTTATGGACAGAATACAATATATATTTGGTGTACTTTCATATTATATATACAGTATATAATATATATTTTGTGAATTTGGATATTTCATGTACGGTATGTTAGACATAATTGGTGAAATTTGATATTTTCTGTACAGTAGATGATATATTACTTGTGTACTTTCATCTTTTACTTGCAGTATATAATACATATTTGGTGTACTTTGATGTTTTATTTACAGTATATAATATATATTTGGTGAAATTTGATATTTTACATACGGTATATAATATATATTTTGTGAAATTTGAGATTTTATGTACAGTATATGATATATATTTGGTGTACTTTCATATTTCACTTACAGTATATAATATATCTTTGGTGTACTTTGATATTTTATGTACAGCATATAATATATATTGGTGTATTTTCATATTTTATGTAGAGTATATAGTATATAATTGCTGAAATTTGATATTTTATGTACAGTATATAATATGTATTTTGTGTAATTTGATATTATATGTACAGTATATAATATATATTTGGTGAAATTTGATATTTTACACACAGTATATAATATATATTTGGTGAAATTTGAGATTTTATGTACGGTATATGATATATATTTGGTGTAATTTCATATTTTACTTACAGTATATAATATATATTTGGTGTACTTTGCTATTTTATGTACAGTATATAATATATATTGGTGTAGTTTCATATTTTATGTAGAGTATATAATACATATTTGGTGAAATTTGGTATTTTATATACAGTATGTAATATATATTTGGTGTACTTTCATATTATATGTACAGTATAAAATATATAATTCTACTTTCATATTTTATGTACAGTAATTAATACATATTTGTTGAAATTTGATATTTTATATACAGTATATAATATATATTTGGTGAAATTTCATATTATATTTACAGTATATAATATATATTTGGTGAAATTTCTTATTTTATGTACAGTATATAATATATATTTGGTGAAATTTGAGATTTTATGTACAGTATGTGATATATATTTGGTGTACTTTCATATTTTACTTACAGTATATAATATATACTTGGTGTACTTTGATATTTTATGTACAGTATATAATATATATTGGTGTAGTTTCATATTTTATGTAGAGTATATAGTATATAATTGCTGAAATTTGATATTTTATATACAGTATATAATATGTATTTTGTGTAATCTGATATTATATGTAAAGTATATAATATATATTTGGTGAAATTTTATATTTTATATACAGTATACAACATATATTTGGTGTAATTTCATATTTTATATATGGTTTATAGTATATATTTCGTGACATTTGATATTTTATGTACAGTATAAAAGATATATTTGTTGAAATTTGATATTTTATGTACAGTATATAATATATATTTCGTGAAATTTGATATTTTATATACAGTATGTAATATATATTTGGTGTACTTTCATATTTTATGTACAGTATAAAATATATACCTGATGTACTTTCAAGTTTTATGTGCAGTATATAATAAATATTTGGGGTGCTTACTTATTTTATGTACAGTATATAATACATATTTTGTGAAATTTGATATTTCATCTACTGTATATAAGATATAGTTGGTGAAATTTGATATTTTATCTACAGTATATGATATATAATTGGTGTACTTTCATATTTTACTTGCAGTTTATAACACATATTTGGTGTACTTTCATATTTTATGTACAGTATATAGTATATATTTGTTGACATTTGATATTTTATGTACGGTATATAATATATATTTGTTGAAATTTGATATTTTATGTAAAGTATATAATATATATTTGGTGAAATTTTATATTTTATGTACACTAGATACTATATATTTGGTGTACTTTCATATTTTGTGTACAGTACATAGTATATATTTGGTGACATTTGATATTTTATGTACAATATATAAGATATGTTTGTTGAAATTTGATATTTTATGTACAATATATAATATATATTTGGTGAAATTTGATATTTTATGTACAGTATATAATATATATTTGGTGAAATTTGATAATTTAGGTACAGTATAAAAGATATATTTGGTGAAATTTGATATTTTATGTACAGTATATAATATATATTTGGTGAAATTTGATATTTCACACACAGTATATAATATATATTTGATGAAATTTGAGATTTTATGTACGGTATATGATATATATTTGGTGTACTTTCATATTTTACTTATAGTATATAATATATATTTGGTATACTTTGATATTTTATGCACAGTATATAATATATATTGGTGTAGTTTCATACTTTATGTAGAGTATATAGTATATAATTGCTGAAATTTGATATTTTATATACAGTATATAATATGTATTTTGTGTAATCTGATATTATATGTAAAGTATATAATATATATTTGGTGAAATTTTATATTTTATATAAAGTATATAACATATATTTGGTGCAATTTCATATTTTATGTACAGTATATAGTATATATTTGGTGACATTTGATATTTTATGTACAGTATATAATATATATTTGCTGAAATTTGATATTTTATTTACAGTAAATAATATATATTTGGTGAAATTTTATATTTTATGTACAGTGTATAATATATATTTGGTGTACTTTCATATTTTATGTACAGTATATAGTATATAGTTGGTGACATTAAATATTTTATGTACAGTAGATAATATATATTTGTTGAAATTTGACATTTTATATACAGTATATAATATATATTAGGTGAAATTTTATATTTTACTTACAGTATATAATATATATTTGGTGTATTTTCATATTTTATGTACAGTATATAATATATATATGGTGACATTTGATATTTTATCAACAATATGTAAGATATGTTTGTTGAAATTTGATATTTTATGTACAGTATATAATATATATTTGGTGAAATTTCATATTATAGGTACAGTATATAATATATATTTGGTGAAATTTGATATTTTATGTACGGTATATAATATATATTTGGTGAAATTTGATATTTTATGTACAGTATATAATATATATTTGGTGAAATTTGACATTTTATGTACAGTATATATATATTTGGTGTACTTTCATATTTTATGTACAGTATATAGTATATATTTGGTGAAATTTGATATTTTTTGCACAGTATATAGCAGATATTTGGTGAAATTTGATATTATATGTACAGTATATAATATACTTTGGGTTAAATTTGATATTTTGTCTACATTATATAATATATATTTGGTGAAATTTGATATTTTATGTACAGTATATAATATATACTTGGTGAAATTTGATATTTTATATACAGTATTTAATATATATTTGGTGTACTTTCATATTTTATGTACAGTATAAAATATATACTTGATGTACTTTCATATTTTATGTACAGCAAATAATACATATTTGTTGTATTTTGATATTTTATATACAGTATATAATATATATTTGGCGAAATTTGATATTAATTGTACAGTATATAATATATATTTGGTGAAATTTGATATTTTATGTACAGTATGTAAAACATATTTGGTGAAATTTGATATTTTATGTACAGTATATAATATATATTTGGTGTACTTTCATATTTTATGTACAGTATAAAATATATACTTGATGTACTTTCAAGTTTTATGTGCAGTATATAATAAATATTTGGGGTTCCTTCATATTTTATGTACAGTATATAATATATATTTTGTGAAATTTGACATTTCATCTACTGTATATAAGATATCGTTGGTGAAATTTGATATTTTATGTACAGTATATGATATATAATTGGTGTACTTTCATATTTTACTTGCAGTATATAATACCTATTTGGTGTACTTTGATATTTTATGTACAGTGCATAATATATAGGTGTAGTTTCATATTTTATGTACAGTATATGGTATATAATTCCTGAAATTTGATATTATATGTACAGTATATGATATGTATTTGGTGTAATTTGATATTATATGTACAATATATAATATGTATTTGGTGAAATTTTATATTTTATGTACAGTATATAATATATATTTGGTGTACTTTCATATTTTATGTACAGTATATAGTATATATTAGGTGAAATTTGATTTTTTATGTACATTATATAACAGATATTTGGTGAAATGTGATATTATATGTACAGTATATTATGTTTTTGGTGAAATTTGATATTTTATGTACAGTATATAAGATATATTTGGTGAAATTTTATATTTTATAAACAGTATATATTGTATATTTTGTGTACTTTCATATTTTATGTACAGTGTATGGAATATATTTGGTGACATTTGATATTTTATGTACAGTATGTAATATAAATTTGTTGAAATTTGATATTTTATCTACAGTATGTAATATATATTTGGTGTACTTTCATATTTTAAGTACAGTATAAAATATATACTTGATGTAGTTTCATATTTTATGTACAGAAAATAATATATATTTGTTGAAATTTCTTATTTTATGTACAGTATATAATATATATTTGGTGAAATTTGATATTATAGGTACAGTATATAATATATATTTGGTGAAATTTGATATTTTTTGAACTGTATATAATATATATTTGGTGAAATTTCATACTTTATGTACAGTATAAAACATATATTTGGTGAAATTTGATATTTTATGTACAGTATATAATATATATTTGGTGTTCTTTCATATTTTATGTGCAGTATAAAATATATACTTGATGTACTTTCATATTTTATGTAAGAAAATAATACATATTTGTTGAAATTTGATATTTTATGTACAGTATATAATTTATACTTGGTGCAATTTTCTGTTTTATGTACTCTATATCATATATATTTGGTGTACTTACCAGTTTTATGTACAGTATATAATATATATTTGGTGAAATTTGATATTTTATGTACAGTATATTATATATATTTGGTGAAATTTGATATTTTATATACAGTAAGTAATATATATTTGGTGTACTTTCATATTTTATGTACAGTAGAAAATACATACTTGATGTAGTTTCATATTTTATGTACAGTAAATAATACATATTTTTTGAAATTTAATATTTTATGTACAGTATATAGTATATATTTGGTGACATTTGATATTTTATGTACAGTATGTAATATAAATTTGTTGAAATGTGATATTTTATATACAGTATGTAATATATCTTTGGTGTACTTTCATATTTTATGTAGAGTATAAAATATATACTTGATGTACTTTCAAGTTTTATGGACAGAATACAATATATATTTGGTGTACTTTCATATTTTATATACAGTATATAATATATATTTTGTGAATTTGGATATTTCATGTACTGTATGTTAGACATAATTGGTGAAATTTGATATTTTCTGTACAGTAGATGATATATAACTTGTGTACTTTCATCTTTTACTTGCAGTATATAATACATATTTGGTGTACTTTGATATTTTATGTACAGTATATAATATATATTTGGTGAAATTTGATATTTTACATACGGTATATAATATATATTTGGTGAAATTTGAGATTTTATGTACAGTATATGATATATATTTGGTGTACTTTCATATTTTACTTACAGTATATAATATATCTTTGGTGTACTTTGATATTTTATGTACAACATATAATATATATTGGTGTATTTTCATATTTTATGTAGAGTATATAGTATATAATTGCTGAAATTTGATATTTTATGTACAGTATATAATATGTATTTTGTGTAATTTGATATTATATGTACAGTATATAATATATATTTGGTGAAATTTGATATTTTACACACAGTATATAATATATATTTGGTGAAATTTGAGATTTTATGTACGGTATATGATATATATTTGGTGTAATTTCATATTTTACTTACAGTATATAATATATATTTGGTGTACTTTGCTATTTTATGTACAGTATATAATATATATTGGTGTAGTTTCATATTTTATGTAGAGTATATAATACATATTTGGTGAAATTTGGTATTTTATATACAGTATGTAATATATATTTGGTGTACTTTCATATTATATGTACAGTATAAAATATATAATTCTACTTTCATATTTTATGTACAGTAATTAATACATATTTGTTGAAATTTGATATTTTATATACAGTATATAATATATATTTGGTGAAATTTCATATTATATTTACAGTATATAATATATATTTGGTGAAATTTCTTATTTTATGTACAGTATATAATATATATTTGGTGAAATTTGAGATTTTATGTACAGTATGTGATATATATTTGGTGTACTTTCATATTTTACTTACAGTATATAATATATACTTGGTGTACTTTGATATTTTATGTACAGTATATAATATATATTGGTATAGTTTCATATTTTATGTAGAGTATATAGTATATAATTGCTGAAATTTGATATTTTATATACAGTATATAATATGTATTTTGTGTAATCTGATATTATATGTAAAGTATATAATATATATTTGGTGAAATTTTATATTTTATATACAGTATATAACATATTTGGTGTAATTTCATATTTTATGTACGGTTTATAGTATATATTTCGTGACATTTGATATTTTATGTACAGTATATAATATATATTTGTTGAAATTTGATATTTTATGTACAGTATATAATATATATTTGCTGAAATTTTATATTTTATGTACAGTGTATAATATATATTTGGTGTACTTTCATATTTTATGTACAGTATATAGTATATATTTGGTGACATTTCATATTTTATGAACAAAAGGTAAGATATGTTTGTTGAAATTTGATATTTTATGGACAGTATATAATATATATTGGGTGAAGTTTGATATTATAGGTACAGTATATAATATATATTTGGTGAAATTTGATATTTTATGTACAGTATATAATATATATTTGGTGAAATTTGATATTTTATGTACGGTACATAATATATATTTGGTGTACTTTCATATTTTATGTACAGTATATAGTATATATCTGGTGAAATTTGATATTTTTTGCACAGTATATAGCAGATATTTGGTGAAATTTGATATATGTACAGTATATAATATACTTTGGGTTAAATTTGATATTTTGTGTACAGTATATAATATATATTTGGTGAAATTTGATATTTTATGTGCAGTATATAATATATATTTGGTGAAATTTGATATTTTATATACAGTATCTAATATATATTTGGTGTACTTTCATATTTTATGTACAGTATAAAATATATACTTGATCTACTTTCATATTTTATGTACAGCAAATAATACATATTTGTTGAAATTTGATATTTTATATACAGTATATAATATATATTTGGCGAAATTTGATATTAATTGTACAGTGTATAATATATATTTGGTGAAATTTGATATTTTATGTACAGTATATAAAATATATTTGGTGAAATTTGATATTTTATGTACAGTATATAATATATATTTGGTGTACTTTCATATTTTATGTACAGTATAAAATATATACCTGATGTACTTTCAAGTTTTATGTGCAGTATATAATAAATATTTGGGGTGCTTACTTATTTTATGTACAGTATATAATACATATTTTGTGAAATTTGATATTTCATCTACTGTATATAAGATATAGTTGGTGAAATTTGATATTTTATCTACAGTATATGATATATAATTGGTGTACTTTCATATTTTACTTGCAGTTTATAACACATATTTGGTGTACTTTCATATTTTATGTACAGTATATAGTATATATTTGTTGACATTTGATATTTTATGTACGGTATATAATATATATTTGTTGAAATTTGATATTTTATGTAAAGTATATAATATATATTTGGTGAAATTTTATATTTTATGTACACTAGATACTATATATTTGGTGTACTTTCATATATTATGTACAGTATATAGTATATGTTTGGTGACATTTGATATTTTATGTACAATATATAACATATGTTTGTTGAAATTTGATATTTTATGTACAGTATATAATATATATTTGGTGAAATTTGATATTTTATGTACAGTATATAATATATATTTGGTGAAATTTGATAATTTAGGTACAGTATAAAAGATATATTTGTTGAAATTTGATATTTTATGTACAGTATATAATATATATTTGGTGAAATTTGATATTTCACCCACAGTATATAATATATATTTGATGAAATTTGAGATTTTATGTACGGTATATGATATATATTTGGTGTACTTTCATATTTTACTTATAGTATATAATATATATTTGGTGTACTTTGATATTTTATGCACAGTATATAATATATATTGTTGTAGTTTCATACTTTATGTAGAGTATATAGTATATAATTGCTGAAATTTGATATTTTATATACAGTATATAATATGTATTTTGTGTAATCTGATATTATATGTAAAGTATATAATATATATTTGGTGAAATTTTATATTTTATATAAAGTATATAACATATATTTGGTGTAATTTCATATTTTATGTACAGTATATAGTATATATTTGGTGACATTTGATATTTTATGTACAGTATATAATATATATTTGCTGAAATTTGATATTTTATTTACAGTAAATAATATATATTTGGTGAAATTTTATATTTTATGTACAGTGTATAATATATATTTGGTGTACTTTCATATTTTATGTACAGTATATAGTATATAGTTGGTGACATTAGATATTTTATGTACAGTAGATAATATATATTTGTTGAAATTTGACATTTTATATACAGTATATAATATATATTTGGTGAAATTTTATATTTTACTTACAGTATATAATATATATTTGGTGTATTTTCATATTTTATGTACAGTCTATAATATATATATGGTGACATTTGATATTTTATCAACAATATGTAAGATATGTTTGTTGAAATTTGATATTTTATGTACAGTATATAATATATATTTGGTGAAATTTGATATTATAGGTACAGTATATAATATATATTTGGTGAAATTTGATATTTTATGTACGGTATATAATATATATTTGGTGAAATTTGATATTTTATGTACAGTATATAATATATATTTGGTGAAATTTGACATTTTATGTACAGTATATATATATTTGGTGTACTTTCATATTTTATGTACAGTATATAGTATATATTTGGTGAAATTTGATATTTTTTGCACAGTATATAGCAGATATTTGGTGAAATTTGATATTATATGTACAGTATATAATATACTTTGGGTTAAATTTGATATTTTGTCTACATTATATAATATATATTTGGTGAAATTTGATATTTTATGTACAGTATATAATATATACTTGGTGAAATTTGATATTTTATATACAGTATTTAATATATATTTGGTGTACTTTCATATTTTATGTACAGTATAAAATATATTCTTGATGTACTTTCATATTTTATGTACAGCAAATAATACATATTTGTTGTATTTTGATATTTTATATACAGTATATAATATATATTTGGCGAAATTTGATATTAATTGTACAGTATATAATATATATTTGGTGAAATTTGATATTTTATGTGCAGTATATAAAATATATTTGGTGAAATTTGATATTTTATGTACAGTATATAATGTATATTTGGTGTACTTTCATATTTTATGTACAGTATAAAATATATACTTGATGTACTTTCAAGTTTTATGTGCAGTATATAATAAATATTTGGGGTTCCTTCATATTTTATGTACAGTATATAATATATATTTTGTGAAATTTCATATTTCATCTACTGTATATAAGATATCGTTGGTGAAATTTGATATTTTATGTACAGTATATGATATATAATTGGTGTACTTTCATATTTTACTTGCAGTATATAATACCTATTTGGTGTACTTTGATATTTTATGTACAGTGCATAATATATAGGTGTAGTTTCATATTTTATCTACAGTATATGGTATATAATTCCTGAAATTTGATATTATATGTACAGTATATGATATGTATTTGGTGTAATTTGATATTATATGTACAATATATAATATGTATTTGGTGAAATTTTATATTTTATGTACAGTATATAATATATGTTTGGTGTACTTTCATATTTTATGTACAGTATATAGTATATATTAGGTGAAATTTGATTTTTTATGTACATTATATAACAGATATTTGGTGAAATGTGATATTATATGTACAGTATATTATGTTTTTGGTGAAATTTGATATTTTATGTACAGTATATAAGATATATTTGGTGAAATTTTATATTTTATAAACAGTATATATTGTATATTTTGTGTACTTTCATATTTTATGTACAGTGTAGAGAATATATTTGGTGACATTTGATATTTTATGTACAGTATGTAATATAAATTTGTTGAAATTTGATATTTTATGTACAGTATGTAATATATATTTGGTGTACTTTCATATTTTAAGTAGAGTATAAAATATATACTTGATGTAGTTTCATATTTTATGTACAGAAAATAATATATATTTGTTGAAATTTCTTATTTTATGTACAGTATATAATATATATTTGGTGAAATTTGATATTATAGGTACAGTATATAATATATATTTGGTGAAATTTGATATTTTTTGAACTGTATATAATATATATTTGGTGAAATTTCATACTTTATGTACAGTATAAAACATATATTTGGTGAAATTTGATATTTTATGTACAGTATATAATATATATTTGGTGTACTTTCATATTTTATGTGCAGTATAAAATATATACTTGATGTACTTTCATATTTTATGTAAGAAAATAATACATATTTGTTGAAATTTGATATTTTATGTACAGAATATAATTTATATTTGGTGCAATTTTCTGTTTTATGTACTCTATATCATATATATTTGGTGTACTTACCAGTTTTATGTACAGTATATAATATATATTTGGTGAAATTTGATATTTTATGTACAGTATATTATATATATTTGGTGAAATTTGATATTTTATATACAGTAAGTAATATATATTTGGTGTACTTTCATATTTTATGTACAGTATAAAATACATACTTGATGTAGTTTCATATTTTATGTACAGTAAATAATACATATTTTTTGAAATTTAATATTTTATGTACAGTATATAGTATATATTTGGTGACATTTGATATTTTATGTACAGTATGTAATATTAATTTGTTGAAATTTGATATTTTATGTACAGTATGTAATATATCTTTGGTGTACTTTCATATTTTATGTAGAGTATAAAATATATACTTGATGTACTTTCAAGTTTTATGGACAGAATACAATATATATTAGGTGTACTTTCATATTTTATATACAGTATATAATATATATTTTGTGAATTTGGATATTTCATGTACTGTATGTTAGAAATAATTGGTGAAATTTGATATTTTCTGTACAGTAGATGATATATAACTTTTGTACTTTCATCTTTTACTTGCAGTATATAATACATATTTGGTGTACTTTGATATTTTATGTACAGTATATAATATATATTTGGTGAAATTTGATATTTTACATACGGTATATAATATATATTTGGTGAAATTTGAGATTTTATGTACGGTATATGATATATATTTGGTGTACTTTCATATTTTACTTATAGTATATAATATATATTTGGTGTACTTTGATATTTTATGCACAGTATATAATATATATTGGTGTAGTTTCATACTTTATGTAGAGTATATAGTATATAATTGCTGAAATTTGATATTTTATATACAGTATATAATATGTATTTTGTGTAATCTGATATTATATGTAAAGTATATAATATATATTTGGTGAAATTTTATATTTTATATAAAGTATATAACATATATTTGGTGTAATTTCATATTTTATGTACAGTATATAGTATATATTTGGTGACATTTGATATTTTATGTACAGTATATAATATATATTTGCTGAAATTTGATATTTTATTTACAGTAAATAATATATATTTGGTGAAATTTTATATTTTATGTACAGTGTATAATATATATTTGGTGTACTTTCATATTTTATGTACAGTATATAGTATATAGTTGGTGACATTAAATATTTTATGTACAGTAGATAATATATATTTGTTGAAATTTGACATTTTATATACAGTATATAATATATATTTGGTGAAATTTTATATTTTACTTACAGTATATAATATATATTTGGTGTATTTTCATATTTTATGTACAGTATAAAATATATATATGGTGACATTTGATATTTTATCAACAATATGTAAGATATGTTTGTTGAAATTTGATATTTTATGTACACTATATAATATATATTTGGTGAAATTTGATATTATACGTACAGTATATAATATATATTTGGTGAAATTTGATATTTTATGTACGGTATATAATATATATTTGGTGAAATTTGATATTTTATGTACAGTATATAATATATATTTGGTGAAATTTGACATTTTACGTACAGTATATATATATTTGGTGTACTTTCATATTTTATGTACAGTATATAGTATATATTTGGTGAAATTTGATATTTTTTGCACAGTATATAGCAGATATTTGGTGAAATTTGATATTATATGTACAGTATATAATATACTTTGGGTTAAATTTGATATTTTGTCTACATTATATAATATATATTTGGTGAAATTTGATATTTTATGTACAGTATATAATATATACTTGGTGAAATTTGATATTTTATATACAGTATTTAATATATATTTGGTGTACTTTCATATTTTATGTACAGTATAAAATATATTCTTGATGTACTTTCATATTTTATGTACAGCAAATAATACATATTTGTTGTATTTTGATATTTTATATACAGTATATAATATATATTTGGCGAAATTTGATATTAATTGTACAGTATATAATATATATTTGGTGAAATTTGATATTTTATGTGCAGTATATAAAATATATTTGGTGAAATTTGATATTTTATGTACAGTATATAATATATATTTGGTGTACTTTCATATTTTATGTACAGTATAAAATATATACTTGATGTACTTTCAAGTTTTATGTGCAGTATATAATAAATATTTGGGGTTCCTTCATATTTTATGTACAGTATATAATATATATTTTGTGAAATTTAATATTTCATCTACTGTATATAAGATATCGTTGGTGAAATTTGATATTTTATGTACAGTATATGATATATAATTGGTGTACTTTCATATTTTACTTGCAGTATATAATACCTATTTGGTGTACTTTGATATTTTATGTACAGTGCATAATATATAGGTGTAGTTTCATATTTTATGTACAGTATATGGTATATAATTCCTGAAATTTGATATTATATGTACAGTATATGATATGTATTTGGTGTAATTTGATATTATATGTACAATATATAATATCTATTTGGTGAAATTTTATATTTTATGTACAGTATATAATATATGTTTGGTGTACTTTCATATTTTATGTACAGTATATAGTATATATTAGGTGAAATTTGATTTTTTATGTACATTATATAACAGATATTTGGTGAAATGTGATATTATATGTACAGTATATTATGTTTTTGGTGAAATTTGATATTTTATGTACAGTATATAAGATATATTTGGTGAAATTTTATATTTTATAAACAGTATATATTGTATATTTTGTGTACTTTCATATTTTATGTACAGTGTATAGAATATATTTGGTGACATTTGATATTTTATGTACAGTATATAATATAAATTTGTTGAAATTTGATATTTTATGTACAGTATGTAATATATATTTGGTGTACTTTCATATTTTAAGTACAGTATAAAATATATACTTGATGTAGTTTCATATTTTATGTACAGAATATAATATATATTTGTTGAAATTTGTTATTTTATGTACAGTATATAATATATATTTGGTGAAATTTGATATTATAGGTACAGTATATAATATATATTTGGTGAAATTTGATATTTTTTGAACTGTATATAATATATATTTGGTGAAATTTCATGCTTTATGTACAGTATAAAACATATATTTGGTGAAATTTGATATTTTATGTACAGTATATAATATATATTAGGTGTACTTTCATATTTTATGTGCAGTATAAAATATATACTTGATGTACTTTCATATTTTATGTAAGAAAATAATACATATTTGTTGAAATTTGATATTTTATGTACAGTATATAATTTATATTTGGTGCAATTTTATATTTTATGTACTCTATATCACATATATTTGGTGTACTTACCAGTTTTATGTACAGTATATAATATATATTTGGTGAAATTTGATATTATAGGTACAGTATATAATATATATTTGGTGAAATTTGATATTTTACTTACAGTATATAATATATATTTGCTGTATTTTCATATTTTATGTACAGTATATAATATATATTTGGTGACATTTGATATTTTATGAACAATATGTAAGATATGTTTGTTGAAATTTGAAATTTTGTGTACAGTATATAATTTATATTTGGTGAAATTTGATGTTATAAGTACAGTATATAATATATATTTGGTGAAATTTGATATTTAATGTACAGTATATAATATATATTTGGTGAAATTTGATATTTTATGTACAGTATATAAGATATATTTGGTGAAATTTGATATTTTATATACTATATATATATTTGGTGTACTTTCCTATTTTATGTACATATATAGTATATATTTCGTGAAATTCGATATTTTTTGCACAGTACATAGTAGATATTTGGTGAAATTTGATATTATATGTACAGTATATAGTATACTTGGGGTTAAATTTCATATTTTGTGTACAGTATATAATATATATTTGGTGAAATTTGATATTTTATGTACAGTACATAATATATATTTCGTGAAATTTGATATTTTTATACAGTATGTAATATATATTTGGTGTACTTTCATATTTTATGTACAGTATAAAATATATACCTGATGTACTTTCAAGTTTTATGTGCAGTATATAATAAATATTTGGGGTGCTTACTTATTTTATGTACAGTATATAATACATATTTTGTGAAATTTGATATTTCATCTACTGTATATAAGATATAGTTGGTGAAATTTGATATTTTATCTACAGTATATGATATATAATTGGTGTACTTTCATATTTTACTTGCAGTTTATAACACATATTTGGTGTACTTTCATATTTTATGTACAGTATATAGTATATATTTGTTGACATTTGATATTTTATGTACGGTATATAATATATATTTGTTGAAATTTGATATTTTATGTAAAGTATATAATATATATTTGGTGAAATTTTATATTTTATGTACACTAGATACTATATATTTGGTGTACTTTCATATTTTATGTACAGTACATAGTATATATTTGGTGACATTTGATATTTTATGTACAATATATAAGATATGTTTGTTGAAATTTGATATTTTATGTAGAGTATATAATATATATTTGGTGAAATTTGATATTTTATGTACAGTATATAATATATATTTGGTGAAATTTGATAATTTAGGTACAGTATAAAAGATATATTTGTTGAAATTTGATATTTTATGTACAGTATATAATATATATTTGGTGAAATTTGATATTTCACCCACAGTATATAATATATATTTGATGAAATTTGTGATTTTATGTACGGTATATGATATATATTTGGTGTACTTTCATATTTTACTTATAGTATATAATATATATTTGGTGTACTTTGATATTTTATGCACAGTATATAATATATATTGGTGTAGTTTCATACTTTATGTAGAGTATATAGTATATAATTGCTGAAATTTGATATTTTATATACAGTATATAATATGTATTTTGTGTAATCTGATATTATATGTAAAGTATATAATATATATTTGGTGAAATTTTATATTTTATATAAAGTATATAACATATATTTGGTGTAATTTCATATTTTATGTACAGTATATAGTATATATTTGGTGACATTTGATATTTTATGTACAGTATATAATATATATTTGCTGAAATTTGATATTTTATTTACAGTAAATAATATATATTTGGTGAAATTTTATATTTTATGTACAGTGTATAATATATATTTGGTGTCCTTTCATATTTTATGTACAGTATATAGTATATAGTTGGTGACATTAGATATTTTATGTACAGTAGATAATATATATTTGTTGAAATTTGACATTTTATATACAGTATTTAATATATATTTGGTGTACTTTCATATTTTATGTACAGTGTATAGTATATATTTGGTGACATTTGATATTTTATGGGCAGTATATAATACAAATTTGTTGAAATTTGATATTTCATGTACAATATATAACATAAATTTGGTGAAATTAGATATTATAAGTACAGTATATAATACATATTTGGTGAAATTTGATATTTTTGTACAGTATATAATATATGTTTGGTGAAATTTGATATTTTATGTACAGTATATAATATGTATTTTGTGAAATTTGGTATTTTATATACAGTATGTAATATATATTTGGTGTACTTTCATATTTTATGTACAGTATAAAATATATACTTTATGTACTTTCATATTTTATGTACAGTAAATAATACATATTTGCTGAAATTTGATATTTTATGTACAGTATATAATATATATTTGGTGAAATTTGATATTATAAGTACAGTATATAATATATATTTGGTGAAATTTGAAATTATAGGTACAGTGTATAATATATATTTGGTGTAATTTGATATTTTATGTTCAGTATATGATATATATTTGATGAAATTTGATATTTAATGTACAGTATATAATATATACTTGGTGTTCTTTCATATTTTAGGTGCAGTATATAGTATATATTTGGTGAAATTTCATATATTATGTATAGTATATAATATATATTTGGTGAAATTTGATATTTCATTTACAGCATGTAATATATATTTGGTGTACTTTGATATTTCTTATACGGTATACAATATATATTTGGTGAAACTTGATATTTTTTGTATGATATATAATATATATGAGTTAAAATTTGATATTTTATGTACAGTGCATACTATATATTCGGTGTACTTTCATATTTTATGTACAGTATATAATATATATCTGGTGCACTTTGATATTTTATGTACAGTATATAATATACATTTGGTGTACTTTGATATTTTATGTACAGTATATAATATATAATTGGTGAAATTTGATATTTTATGTTCAGTATATTATATATTTAGTGTACTTTCATATTTAATGTACAGTGTATAGTGTATATTTAGTGAAATTTAATATTTTATGTACAGTATATAATATTTATTTGTTATACTTTGATATTATAAGAACAGTATGATATATATATTTGGTGAAATTTGATATTTTATGTACAGTATATAATATATTTGGTGAAATTTGATATTTTATGTACGGTATACAATATACATTTGGTGTACTTTCATATTTTATGTACAGTATCTAATATATTTTTGTTGTACTTTGATATTTCATGTACAGTATGTAATATATATTGGTGTAGTTTCATATTTTATGTACAGTATACAGTATATAATTGCCGAAATTTGATATATTATGTACACTATGGAATATATATTTGGTGTACTTTCATATTTTATGAAGATTATATAGTATATATTCAGTGAAATTTGATATTTTATGTTCAGTATACAATATATATTTGTTGAAATTTGAAATTATTTATAGAGTATTTAATATATATTTGGTGAAATTTACTATTTTATGTACAGTATATAATGTATATTAGGTGAAATTTGACATTTCATATACAGTATATAATATATATTTGGTGAACTTTCATATTTTATGTACAGTATAAAATATATATTTGGTGTACTTTCATGTTTTCTGTACAGTATGTAATATGTATTTGGTGAAATTTGATATTTTATGTACAGTATATAATATATATTTGGTGAAATTGATATTTTATATACACTATATAATATATATTTGGTGTACTTTCATATTTTACTTACAGTATGTAGTATATATTCGGTGTACTTTCATATTTTATGGAAAGTATATAATATATATTTAGTTAAATTGGATATTTTATGTACAGTATATAATAAATATTTGATAAAATTTGATATTGTGAATACAGTATATAATATATATTTGGTGTACTTTCATATTTTTGTACAGTATGTAATATATATTTGGTGTACTTTCATATTTTACCTGCAGTATATAATATATATTTGGTGTGTTTTGGTATTTTATGTACATTATATAATATGTATTTGGTGAAATTTGATATTTTATGTTCAGCATATAATACATATTTGGTGAAATTTCATATTATATGTAATGTATGTTATATATTTGGTGAAATTTGATACTTTACGTAAAGTATATAATATATATGTGGTGAAATTTTATATTTTATGCGCAGTATATAGTGTATATTTGGTGTACTTTCCTGTTTTATCTACAGTATATAGTATATATTTGGTGAAGTTTGATGTTTTATGTACAGCATTTAATATATATCTGGTGAAATTTGATATTTTATGTACAGTGTATAGAATATATCTTTTGTAGTTTGATATTTTATGTACAGCATATTATATATTTGGTGAAATTTGATATTTTATGTACAGTATATGATGTATATTTGGTGAAATTTGATATTTTGTGTACAGTTCATACTGTTTATTTGGTGTACTTTCATATTTTATGTACAGTGTATAATATATATCTGGTGAATTTTGACATTTTATGTACAGTTTATAATATATGTTTGGTGTACTATGATATTTTATGTACAGTATATAATATATATTTGGTGAAATTCGATATTTTATGTTCAGAATATAATATACACTTGGTGTACTTTCTTATTTTATGTACAGTATGTAGTATATATTTGGTGAAATTTGATATTTTATGTACAGTATATAATATATATTTGTTGTACTTTGATATTTTAAGTACAGTATGTAATATATATTTGTTGTGCTTCCTTATTTTATGTAAAGCCTATAATATATATTTGGTGTTGTTTGATATTTTATATACAGTATCTAATATATATTTGGTGAAATTTGTTATTTTATTTAAAGCATATAAGATGTGTTTGGTGTAGTTTGATAGTTTATGTACAGTATGTAATATATATTTGGTGAAGTTTGATACTTTATGAACAGTATATAATTTATATTTGGTGAAATTTGATATTTTATGTACAGTATATAATATATATTAGATGAAATTTGATAATTCATGTACTGTATTTGATATATATTTGGTGAAATTTGATATTTTATGTACAGTAAGTAATATATATTTTTTGTACTTTCATTGTTTATGTACAGTATATAGTATATATTTGGTGAAATTTGGTATTTTATGTACAGTATATAATATATATTTGTTGAAATTTGATATTTTATGTACTGTTTATAAGATATATCGGGTGTACTTTGATATTTTTTGTACAGTATATAATATATATTTGGTGAAACTTGATATTTTATGTACAGTATATAATATATATCTGGTTTACATTCATATTTTATGTACGGTATATTGTATATAATTGCTGAAATTTGATATTTTATGTACAGTATATAATATATATTTGGTGAAATTTGGTATTATTATATACAGTTTTTATTATATATTTGCTGAAATTTTACATTTTAAATACAGTATATAATAAGTGTTTGGTGAAATTTGATATTTGCAGTATACAATACATATTTGGTATCTTTGATATTTTATGTACAGTATATAATATATATTTAACGAAATTTGATATTTTATGTACAGTATATAATATGTATTTGGTTTACTTTCATATTTTATGTACAGTATAAAATATATATTTGGTTAAATTTCATATTTTATGTACAGTATATTACATATTGGTGTAGTTTCACAATTTATGTACAGAATATAGTATATAATTGCTGAAATTTGATATTTTATATACTGTATATAAAATATATTTGGTGAAATTTGATATTTTATGTACAGTATATAATATATATTTGTTGTACATTGATATTTTAAGTACAGCATAAAATATATATTTGTTGTTCTTTGATATTTTGTGTAAAGCGTATGATATATATTTGGTGTACTTTGATATTTTATGTACAGTATATAATATATATTTGGTGAAATTTGATTTTATGCACAGTATATAATATATATTTGATGAAATTTGATATTTTATGTACAGTGTATAATATATATTTCGTATACTTTCATATGTTATTTATAGTGTATAATATATATTTGGTGAATTTTGATATTTTATGTACAGTATATCATATATACTTGGTGAAATTTGATATTTTATGTACAATATATAATATATATTATTTGAAATTTGATATTTTATGTACAGTATATAGAATATATTTGGTGAAATTCGATATTATATGTGCAGTATCTAATATATATTAGGTGAAATTTGATATTTTATGTACAGTGTATAATATATAGGTGTAGTTTCATATTTTATGTACATTGTATATTATATAATAGCCGAAATTTAATATTTTATGTACAGTATATAGTATATAATTGCTGAAATTTGATATTTTATGTACAGTATATAATATATATTTGATGAAATTTGATATTACAGGTACAGTATATAATACATATTTTGTGAAATTTGATATTTTATGTACAGTATATAATATATATTTGGTATACTTTCATATTTTATGTACAGTATATAATACATATTTGGGGAAATTTGATATTTTATGTACAGTACATAATGTATATTTGGTGTACTTTCATATTTTATGAACAGTATATAGTACATATTTGGTGAAATTTTGTATTTTATGTACAGTATATAATATATATTTGTTGAAATTTGATATTATATGTAGAGTATATAATATGTATTTGGTGAAATTTGATATTTTATGTACACTATAGAATATATATTTGGTGAAATTTGATATTTTATGTGGATTATATAATATATATTTGGTGAAATTTGATATTTTATGTACAGTATATAATATATATTTGGTGTAATTTGATATTTTATGTACAGTATATAATATATCTTCGGTGAAATTTGATATTTTATGTACAGTATATAATATATATTTGCTGTACTTTCATCCTTTATGTACAGTATATAATACATAGTTGGTGTACTTTCATATTTTATGTACGTCATATAATATATATTTGGTGTGCTTTGATAGTTTATGTACAGTATATAAGATGTATTTGGTGTAGTTTCTTATTTTATGAACAGTATATAATATGTATTTGGTGAAATTTGATATTTTATGTCCGGTATATATTATATATTAGTTGTACTGTGATATTTTATGTGTATTATATAATATATATGGTGTACTTTGATATTTTATCTAGATTATATAATATATATTGGTGTAGTTTCATATTTTATGTATAGTATATAGTATAAAATTGCTAAAATTTAATATTTTATATACAGAATAAAATATCTATTTGGTGAAATTTGTTATTTTATATGCAGCATATAATATATATTTGGTGTACTTTCATATTTTATGTACATTATATAAAATATATATGGTGTACTTTCATATTTTACTTGCAGAATATGCTGTATATTTGGTGTACTTTCATATTTTATGTACAGTATATAATATATATTTGGTGAAATTTGTTATTTTACGGTCAGCATATAATATATTATGCGTGAAATTTGATATTATATGACAGTATATTATATATTTGGTGAAATTTGATATTTTATGTACAGTATATAATATATATTTGGTGCGCTTTGAAATTTTATGTACAGTGTATAATATATATTTGGTGTAGTTTGACATTTTATGTACAGCATATAATATATATTTGGTGTACTTTGATATTTTATGTACAGTATATAATATATATTTGGTGAAATTTGATATTTTATGTACAGTACATTATATATATTAGGTGAACCTTCATATTTTATGTACAGTATGTAGCATAAATTTGGTGAAATTTGATATTTTATATACAGTATATAATATGTATTTGGTGATATTTGATATTTTTTGTACAGTATAAAATATATGTTTGGTGTACTTTCATATTTTATGTACAGTATATAATATGTATTTGGTGAAGTTTGATATTTTGTGGACAGTATATAATGTATATTTTCTGAAATTTGATATTTTATGTATGGTATATAGTATATATTAGGTGAAATTTGATATTTTATGTAAGGTATACAATATACATATGGTGTACTTTCATATTTTATGTACAGTATATAATATATATTTGGCGTACTTTTATATTTTATGTACAGTTTACAATATATAGGTGTAGTTTCGTATTTTATGTACAGTATATAGTATATAATTGCTGAAATTTGATATTTTACGTGCAGTTTATAGTATATATTTGGTGTACTTTCATATTATATGACGAGTTTATAGTATATATTTGTTGAAATTTGATAGTTTATGTACAGTATATAATATATATTTGGTGAAATTTCATATTTTATGTACTGGGTATTTTATATATTTGGTGTACTTTGGTATTTTTTGTACAGTATATAATATATATTTCGTGAAATTTGATATTTTATGTACAGTATATAATACATATTTCGTGAAATTTCATATTTTATGTACAGTATATGATGTGTATTTGGCGAAATTTGATATTTTATTTACACTGTATAATATATATGTTATACTTTGATATTTTATGTACAGTACGTAACATATATTTGTTGTGCTTTGATATATTATGTAAAGCATATAATATATATTTGGTGTACTTTGATATTTTATATACAATATATAACATATATTTGGTGAAATATGTTATTTTATGTACAGTAAGTAATATATATTTGGTGTACTTTCATATTTTATGTACAGTATATAATATATATTTGGAGTACTTTCACATTTTATGTACAGTATATAGTACATATTTGGTGAAATTTGATATTTTATGTACAGTATATAATATCTATTTTGTGAAATTTTATATTTTATGTACAGTATATAATATATACGTGCAGTTTCATATTTTATGTACAGTTTATATTGTATAATTGCCGAAATTTGATATTTTATATACACTATATAGTATATAATTGCTGAAATTTGATATTTCATGTACGGTTTATAATACATATTTGGTAAAATTTGATATTTTTTGTATAGTATATAATATACATTTGGTGAAATTTGATATTTTATGTACAGTATATAATACAGATTTGGTGAAATTTGATATTTTATGTACAGTATATAATATATTCTTGGCGAGATTTTATATTTTATTTACACTATATAATATATATTTGTTGTCCTCTGATATTTTAAGTACTGTATATAATATATATTTGTAGTGCTTTGACATTTTATGTAAAGCATATAATGTATGTTTGGTGTAGTTTGATATTTTATGAAGAGTATATTATATGTATTTGGTGATATTTGATATTTTGTGTACAGTGTATAATATACATTGGATGAAATTTGATATTTTATGTACCGTAAGAAATATATATTTGGTGTACTTTCATATTTTATGTATATTATATAATATATATTTGATGAAGTTTGATATTTTATGAACAGTATATAATATATACTTGGTGAAATTTGATATTTTATGTACAGTATATAATATATATTTGGTGAAATTTGACATTTTATGTACAGTGTGTAATGTATATTTGGTGAAATTTGATATCTTATGTACAGTACATAATATATATTTGGTGAAACTTCATATTTTATGTGCAGTATATAATATACATTTGGTGAAATTTGATATTTCATGTACAGTATATAATATATACTTGGTAAAATTTTATATTTTATGTACAGTATGTAATATATATTTGTTGTACATTGATATTTTTAGTACAGTATATAATATATATTTGTTGTGCTTTGATATTTTAGGTAAAGCATATAATATATATTTGGTGTAGTTTGAAATTTTATGTACAGCATGTAATATATATTTGGTGAAATTTGATATTATGTGTACAGTTTATTATCTATTGTGTGAAATGTGATATTTTATGTACAGTATATAATATATATTTGCTGAAATTTTATATTTTATAGACAGTATATAAGAAATATTTGTTGTACTTTCGTTTTTTATGTACAGAATGTAATATATATTTGGTGTACTTTCATATTTTATGTACACTATGTTGTATATATTCGGTGAAATTTGATACTTTATGTACAGTACATAATATATATTTGGTGAAATTTGATATTTTATGTACAGTATATAATGTACATGGTGAAATTTGATATTTTATGTACAGTATATAATATATATTCGGTGTACTTTCATATTTTATGTACAGTAAATAATATATATTTGGTATACTTTCATATTTTATGTACAGTATATAGTGTGTTTTTCGTGTACTATGATATTTTATGTACTGTATATAATATATATTTGGTGTACTTTGATATTTTATGTACAGTATATAGTATATATTTGGTGAAATTTAATATTTTAATTACAGTATATAACATATATTTTGTGTACTTTCATATTTTATGTACTGTATATAATATATATTTGGTGAAACTTTATATTTATGTACAGGAGATATATATTTGGTGAAATTTTATAATTTGTGTACAGTAGATAATATATATTTGGTAAAATTTCTAATTATATGTGCAGTCTATAATTCATATTTGGTGTACATTGATATTTTATGTACAGTACATGATATATATTTGGTGCAATTTGATATTTTATGTACTGTATGTAATATACATTTGGTGAAATTTAATATTTCATGTACAGTATATAATATATATTTGTTGAAATTTGATATTTAATGTACCGTATATAATACATATTTTGTGAAATTTGATATTTTATGTACAGTTTATAATATATATTTTGTGAAATTTGATATTTTATGTACAGCATATAATATATATTTCGTGTACTTTGATATTTTTAGTACAGTATATAGTACATATTTGGTGAAATTTGATATTTTATGTAGAGTATATAATATATACACGTAGTTTCATATTACATGTACTGTATGAAGTATATATTTTGTGAAATTTGATATTTTATGTACAGTATATAATATGTATTTGGTGAAATTTGAAATTTTATGTACAGCATAGAATTTATATGTGGTGAAATTTGATACTTTATGTACAGTATGTAATATATATTGTGTAATTTCATATTTTATGTACAGTATATAATATAGATCTGGTGCACTTTAATATTTTATGTACAGTATATAATATATATGGTGTACTTTGATATTTTATGCACAGTATATAATACATATTTGGTGAAATTTGATATTTTTTGAACTGTATATAATATATATTTGATGTACATTCATATTTTATATCCAGTATATAGTATATATTTGGTGAAATTTGATATTTTATGTACGGTATATAATATATATTTGGTGAAATTTGATATTTTATGCACAGTATATAATATGTATTTGTTGTACTTTGATATTTTATATACAGTTTATAATATATATTTGGTGAAATTTCGTATTTTTTGTACATTATATGATATACATTTCGTGAAATTTAATATTTTGTGTACAGTATATTAAATATTTGGTGAAATTTGATATTTTATGTTCAGTAAATAATATATATTTGGTGTACTTTCATATTTCATGTACAGTATATAACATATATTTGGTGAAATTTGATATTTTATGTACAGTGTATAATATATATTTGGTGGAAATTGATTTTTTATGCAGTATATAATACATGTTTGGTGTAATTTCATATTTTATGTACAGTATATAATATATATTCGGTGAAATTTGATATTTTATGTGCCGTACATTATACATATTTGGTGTACTTTGGTATTTTATGTACAGTACATAATATATATTTGGTGAAATTTGACATTTTATGTATAGTATATAGTATATATTTGTTGAAATTTGAAATTTTATGTACAGTATATAATATATATTTCGTATACTTTCATATTTTATGCACTGTATATAACATATATTTGGTGTACTTTCATATTTTATGTACAGTATATATCTTTGGGGAAATTTGAAATTTTATGTACAGTATATAATATATATTTCATGAAGTTTCATTTTTACGTAGAGGATATAATACATATTTCGTGTACTTTTATATTTTATGTACAGTATATAATATAGATTTCGTGTACTTTCATATTCTATGTACAGTATATAATATATATTTATTGTACTTTCGTAATTTATCTGCAGTATACAATATATATTTGGTGAAATTTGATATTTTCTCTACAGCATGTAATATGTATTTGCTGAAATTTGATATTATATGTACAGTATATTATATATTTGGTGAAATGTGATATTTTATGTACTGTATATAATACGTATTTGGTGAACTTTGACTTTTTATGTACAGTATACAATATATTTGTTGTACTTTGATATTTTATATACAGTATATAATATATGTTTGGTGAAATTTGATATTTTATGTACAGTATATAACATATATTGTGTTAAATTTGATATTTTTTATACAACATATCATACATATTTGGTGTACTTCCATATTTTATGTACAGTTTATAATGTATATTTGGTGTACTTTCATATTTTATGTACAGTATAAAATATGATTTTGGCATACATTGATATCTCATGTACAGTATACAATATATGATTGGTGTACTTTGATATTTCATGCACAGTATATAGTATATATTCGGTGAAATTTGATATTTTATGTACTGTATATAATATATTTATTGTACTTTGATATTTTATATACAGTATATAATATATATTTGTTGAAATTTGATATTTTGTGTCCAGTATATAATATATATTTGGTGAAATTTGATAATTCATGTACAGTATATAATACATATTTGATGAAATTTGATATTTTATGAAAAGTATATAATATATATTTGGTGAAATTTGATACTTTCTATTCAGTATATAATATATATTTGGTGAAATTTGATATTTTATGAACAGTATATAATATATATTTGGTGTACTTTCATATTTTATGTACAGTATATAGTACATATTTTGTGAGATTTGAAACTGCATGTACAGTATATAATATATATTTGCTGAAATTTGATATTTTATGCACAACATATAATATATATTTGGTGTAATTTCATATTTTATATACTGTATATAATAAATGGTGTAATTTGATATTTTATGTTCGGTATATAATATATATTTGGGGAAATCTGATACTTTATGTAGAGTATATAATATATGTTTGGTGAAATTTGATATTTTATGTACAGTATATAATATTTATTGGGTGTTCTTTGATATTTTAAGTACAGTATATAATATATATTTGGTGTACTTTCATATTTTATGTACAGCATATACTATATATTTGGTGAAATTTGACAGTTTACTTACAGTATATAATATATATTTGGTGTACATTCATAATATATGTACAGTATAAAATATAAATTTGGTGTACTTTCATATTTTATGTACAATATATAATATATACTTGTTGAAATTTGATATTTTATGTACAGTATATAATATATATTTGGTGAAATTTGATATTGCAGGTACAGTATATAATATATATTTTGTGAAATATGATATTTTATGAACTGTATATAATATATATTTGGTTTACTTTCATTTTTTATGTACAGTATGTAATACATATTTGGGGAAATTTGATAATTTATGTAAGGTATATAATTTATATTTGGTGTACTTTCATATTTTATGTACAGTATATAGTATATATTTCGTGAAATTTTGTATTTTATGTACAGTATATAATATATATTTGTTGTAATTTGATATTATATGTAAAGTATATAATATTTATTTGGTGTTATTTGATATTTTATGTACACTATAAAATATATATTTGGTGAAATTTGATATTTTATGTACATTACATAATATATATTTGGTGAAATTTGATATTTTATGTACAGTATATAATATATATTAGGTGTAATTTGATATTTTATGTACAGTATATAATATATCTTTGGTGTAATTTGACATTTTATGTACAGTATATAGTATATATTTGCTGAAAACTGATATTTTATGTACAGTATATAGTATATATTTGGTGAAATCTGGTATTTTATGTACACTACGTAATATGTATTTGGTGTGCTTTGATATTTTATGAACAGTATATAATATTTATTTGGTGAAATTTGATATTTTCTGTGCAGTGTATAATTTTTATTTGGTGTACTTTCATATTTTATGTACAGTATATAGTATGTATTTGGTGAAATTTGATATTTTATGTACAGTATATAATATATATTTGGTAAAATTTGATATTTTATATACAGTATATAAGATATATTTGGTGTGCTTTCATATTTTATTTACAGTATATAATATATATTTGGCATACTTTCACATTTTATGTACGGTATATAGTATATATTTGGTGAAATTAGATATTTTATGTACAGTATATAATACATATTTGGTGTACTTTCATATTTTATGTGCATTATATAATATATATTTGGTGAAATTTGATATTTTAAGTACAGTATATAATATATATTTGGTGAAATTTGATATTTTATGTACGGTATATTATATATTTGGTGTCCTATCATATTTTATGTACAGTATATAATATATATTTGGTGTACTTTCATATTTTTTTACAGTATATAATACGTATTTGGTGTGCTTTCATATTTTATGTACATTATACAATATATATTTTGAGTACTTTGATATTTTATGTACAGTATTTAATAAATATTTGGTGTGTTTTGATATTTTATGTACTGTATATAATATTCATTTTGTGTACTTTGATATTTTATATACAGTATATATTTTGTGTATTTGATATTTTATCTATAGTATATAATATATATTTGGTGTACTTTGATGTTTTATGTACAGTATACTATATATATTTGGTGAAATTTGTTATTTTATGTGCAGTATATAAAATATATTTCATGGGGTGTGATATTTTAAGTAAGGTATGCAATATAATTTTTGTGTAATTTGATATTTTATGTTCAGTGTATTATATTCATTTGGTGTACTTTGATATTTTATGTACAGTGTATAATATATATTTGGTGTATTTTGATATTTATTGTGCAGTATATATCGTTTATATGGTGTACTTTGATATTTTATGCAGTACAGCAAATATATTTGGTGTACTGTGGTTTTTTATGTACAGTATATAACATACTTTGTGTACTTGATATTTTATGTACAGTATTTAATATACGTGGTGTACTTTGATATTTTATGTACAGTATATAATATATATTTGGCATATTTTGATATTTTATGTACACTATTTAATATACATTTCGTGTACTTTGATAGATAATATACAGTATATAATATATATTTGGTGTACTTTGTAATTGTATGTACAGTATATAATATATTTGGTGTACTTTGATATTTTATGTACATTATATAATACATATTTTGTGTACTGAGATATCTTTTCTACAGTATATAATATACATTTGGCGTACTTTTATATTTTATGAACTCTATATAATATACATTTGGTGTACCTTGATATTTTATGTACAGCATGTAATATACATTTGCTGTACGTTGATATTTTATGTACATTATATAATATTCATTTGGTGTATTTTCATATCTTATGTACAGTATATAACATATATTTGGTGTACTTTGACATTTTATGCGCAGTATATAATATACATTTGTTGTACGTTGATATTTTATATACAGTATATAGTATGTATTTGGTGTACTTTCATATTTTACATGCTGTATATAATAGAGAATTGGTGTACTTTGATATTTCATGTGAAGTGCATAATGTATATTTGAAGTAGTGTGATGTTTCGTGTACAGTATATAATATATATTTGGTGTGCTTTGATATATTATATGCAGTATGTAATATATATTTGGTGTTCTTTGATTTTTTTGCAGTATATAATATACATTTGGTGTACTTTGATATTTTATGTACTGTATATATTATATATTTGGTGTACTTTTATATTTTATGTTCAGAATATAATATATATTTGCTGTAATTTGGTATTTTATGTACTCTATGTAATATGTATGGTGTACTTTTATATTTTATGTATAGTATATAATATATTAAGTAAACTTTTGTATATTATATACAGTATATAATATATATTTGGTGTAGTTTGATATTTTATATACATTATATAATATACATTTGCCATACTTTCATGTGTTATATACAGTATATAAAATATATTTGGTGTACTTTTATGTACAGTACATAGTATATATTTGATGTACTTTGATATTTTATGTACAGTATATAAAATATATATTTTGTATTTTGATATTTTATGTACAGTATATAATATATATTTGCACTACAGAGATATTTTATGTACAGTATATAATATATATTAGGTGTGCTTTGATATTTTATGTGTGGTATATAATACGTATTCAGTGTACTTTGAAATTTTAAGTATGGTATACAATACGTATTTGATGTACTTTGATATTTTATTTGCGGTATATAATACGTATGCGGAGTGCTTTGATGGGTTATCTATGGGATAGAACACGTAATCGGTGTACTTTGATATTTTATATATGGTACATAATACATATTTAGGGTACTTTGATATTTTATGTACTGAATGTAATACATATTTGGCGTACATTGATAATTTATGTACAGTATATAATACATATTGGTGGTACTATAATATTTTATGTACAGTATATGATATATGTTTGGGGTCCCTTGATATTTTATGTACAGTATGTAATTCATATTTGGGGTAAGTTGATATATTATGTACAGCATATAACACATATTTTGGGGTACTTTGATATTTTATGTACAGTAAATGATACATAATTGGATTACTTTTACATTCTATGTACAGTATATAATACATATTTGGTGTACTTTTATATTTTATGTACAGTATATAATACTTATTTGGGGTACCTTTATATTTTATGTTCATAATATAATTCGTATTTGGGGTACTTTGATATTTTATTTACAGTATATAATTCATACTTTTTATTTTATATAGAGTATGTAATGTAATTTGGGGTTCTTTGATATTTTGCGTAATGTATATAATACATATATGGTGTAATTTTATATTTTATGTATAGTATATAATACTTACTTGGTGTACTTTGATACTTTATATGTGGTATATAATACATATTTGGTATACTTTGATATTTCATGTATGGTACATAATATATATGTTGTGTAAGTTGATATTTTATATATGGTATATAATATATATTGTGTGTACTTTTATATTTTATGTATGATATATAATACATATTTCATGTAATTTGATATTTTATGTATGGTATATTATACGTATTTGGTGTACATTGATATTTTATCTACGGTATATAATACGTATTCAGTGTAGTTTGGTATGTTATGTACTGTATATAACACGTTTACTATATACTTTGATATTTTAGGTACAGTATGTAATAGGTATTCGGTGTAGTTTGATATTTATGTACGGTATATAATAGGTATTCGTTGTAGTTTGATATTTATGTACGGTATATCATACGTATTTGCCGTACTTTGATATTTTATGTACGGTATATATTACCTATTCAATGTACTTTGATATTTTATGTATGGTGTAAAATATGTATTCGGCATACTTTGATGTTTTTTGTACGGTATATAATGTGTACTAGGTGTACTTTGATATTTTTTATACGGTATATAATACGTATTGTGTGTACTTTCATATTTTATGTATGGTGTATAATACATATTCGGTGTACTTTGGTATTTTATGTATGGTATATAACACGTATTCGCTGTACTTTGATACTTTATGTACCGTGTACGATACATATTCATTGCAATTTGATATTTTATGTACAGTATATAATACATACACGGAGTACTTTTTTGTTTGATGTACGGTATATAATACGTAAACCGTGTACTTTGATATTTTATATGGTGTACATAATACATATTTAGGGTACTTTGATATTTTATGTACGGTAAGTAATACATATTTTGAGTAATTTGATATTTTATGTACAGTATATAATACATATATGGGGTACCTTGATATTTTGTGTACAGCATAAAATATATATTTGGTGTACTTTGATATTTTATGAAGAGTATATCATATATATGTGGTGTACTTTGAAGTTTTAGGTCCACCAGCAAATTCCACAAAAAGAGTGTTTCAAATCTGCTCTGTCTAAAGGAAGCTTCAACTCTGTGAGTTGAATAAACACAACATAAAGATGTTACTGGGAATTCCTCTGGCTAGCATTATATGAATAAATCCCCTTTCCAATGAAGGCCTCAAAGAGGTCCAAATATCTAATTGCGGACTTTACAAAAAGAGTGTTTCCAAAGTGCTCTATGAAAAGAAGGGCTAAACTCTGTGAGTTGAACGCACACATCACAAAGTAGTGTCTGAGAATGATTCTGTCTAATTTTTATACGAATATATTTCTTTTTCTACCATTTGCCTCAAACACTTGAAATCTCCACCAGCAAATTCCACAAGAAGGGTTTCTCAAATCGGCTCTGTCTAAAGAAGGCTTCAACTCTGAGTTGAATACACACAACACAAAGAAGTTACTGAGAATTCTTCTGCCTACCATTATATAAAGAAATCCCGTTTCCAACGAAGGCCTCAGAGAGGTCCAAATATCCACTTGCAGAGTTAACAAACTGAGGGTTTCAAACTGCTCGATGAAAAGAAAGGTTAAACTCTGTGAGTTGAATGCAAACCTCGCATAGAAGTTTCTGAAAATGATTCTCTCCAGTTTTTATACGAAGATATTTCCTTTTCTACAATTGGCCTCAATGCGCTTCAAATCTCCACCTGTAAATTCCACAAAAGAGTGTCTCAAATCTGCTCCGTCTAAAGGAAGCTTCAACTCTATGAGTTGAATACACACAACTTAAAGAAGTTACTGAGAATTCTTCTGTCTAGCATTATATGAAGAAATCCCGTTTCCAACGAAGGCTTCAAAGACTACCAAATATCCACTTGCAGACTTAACAAACAGAGTGTTTCCAAATTTCTCTATCAAAAGAAAGTTTAAACTCTGTGAGTTGAACGCAAACATCAAAAAGTAGTTTCTGAGAATGATTCTGTCTAGTTTTTATACGAAGATATTTCCTTTTCTAAAACTGGCCTCAAAGCACTTGAAATCTCCACCTGCAAATTCCACCAAAAGAGTGTTTCAAACCTGCTCTGTCTAAAGGAAGCTTCAAGTCTGTGAGTTGAATATACACAACTTAAAGAAGTTACTGAGAATTCTTCTGTCTAGCATTATATGAAGAAATCCCGTTTCCAACGAAGGCCTCAAAGATCTCAAATATCCACTTGCAGACTTAACAAACAGAGTGTTTCCAAACTCCTCTATGAAAAGAAAGGTTAAACTCTGTGAGTTGATCACACACATCACAAAGTAGTTTCTGAGAATTGTTCTGTCTTATTTTTATACGAAGATATTTCGTTTTCTACCATTGGCTCCAAAGCGCTTGAAATCTCCAACTGCAAATTCCACAAAAAGAGTGTGTCAAATCTGCTCTGTCTAAAGGAAGCTTCAACTCTGTGAGTTGAATATACACAACACAAAGAAGTTACTGAGAATTCTTCTGTCTAGCATTATATGAAGAAATCCCGTTTCCATCGAAGGCCTCAAATAGGTCCAAATATCCACTTGCAGACTTTACATATAGAGTGTTTCCAAACTGCTCTATGAAAAGAAAGGTTAAACACTGTTAGTTGAATGAACACATCATAACGTAGTTTCTGAGAATGATTCTGTCTAGTTTTCATACGAAGATATATCGTTTTCTAAAATTGGCGTCAAAGCACTTGAAATCTCCCCCTGCAAATTCCACAAAAAGAGTGTTTCAAATCTGATCTGTCTAAAGGAAGCTTCAACTCTGTGAGTTGAATACACACAACTCAGAGAAGTTACTGACAATTCTTCTGTCTAGTATTTTATGAAGAAATCCAGTTTCCAAAGAAGACCTCAAACAGGTTAAATATCCATTTGCAGACTTAACACACATAGTGTTTCCAAACTGCTCTATGAAAAGAAAGGTTAAACTCTGTGAGTTGAACGCACACATCACAAAGTAGTTTCTGAGAATGATTCCCTCTAGTTTTTATACGAAGATATTTCCTTTTCTAACATTGGCCTCAAGGCGCTTGAAATCTCCACCAGCAAATTCCACAAAAACAGTGTTTCAAAACTGCTCTGACTAAAGGAAGCTTCAACTCTGTGAGTTGAATACACACAACCCAAAGAAGTTACTGAGAATTCTTCTGCCTAGCATTATATGAAGAAATCCCGTTTCCAGCGAAGACATCAAAGAGTTCCAAATATCCACTTGCAGACTTAACAAACAAACAGAGTGTTTCCAAACTACTCTATGAAAAGAAAGGTTAAACTCTGTGAGTTGAACGCACACATCACAAAGTAGTTTCTCAGAATGATTCTCTCCAGTTTTTATACGAAGATGTTTCCTTTTCTATCTTCGGCCTGAAAGCACCGGAAATCTCCACCTTCAAATTCCACAAAAAGTGTTTCAAATCTGCTCTATCTAAGGGAAACTTCAACTCAGTGAGTTGAATTCGCACAACACAAAGAATTTACTGAGAATTCTTCTGTCTAGCATTATAAGAAGAAATCCCGCTTCCAACGAAGGCCTCAAAGAGGTCCAAATATCCACTTGCAGACATTACAAACAGAGGGTTTCCAACCTGCTCTATGAAAAGAAAGGTTAAACTCTGTGAGTTGAACGCACACATCAAAAAGTAGTTTCTGAGAATGATTCTCTCTAGTTTTTATACGAGGTTATTTCCTTTTCTACCATTGGCCTGAAAGCCCTTGAAATCTCCACCTGCAAATTCCACAAAAAGAGTGTTTCAAATCTGCTCTGTCTAAAGGAAGCTTCAACTCTGTCAGCTGTATACACACAACACAAAGAAGTTACAGAAAATTCTTCTGTCTAGCTTTACATGAAGAAATCCCGTTTCCAACGAAGGCCTCAAAGAGGTCCAAATATCCACATGCAGACCAAACAAACAGCGTGTTTTCAAACTGCTCTATGAAAAGAAAGGTTAAACTCTGTGAGTTGAACGCACACATCACAAAGTAGTTTCTGAGAATGATTCTGTCTAGTTTTATATGAAGATATATCCTTTTCTAAAATTGGCCCCAAAGTGCTTGAAATCTCCACCTGCAAATTCCACAAAAAGAGTGTTTCAAATCTGCTCTGTCTAAAGGAAACCTCAACTCTGTGAGTTGAATACACACAACCCAAAGAAATTAGTGAGAATTCTTCTGTCTAGCATTATATGAAGAAATCCCGTTTCCATCGAAGGCCTCAAACTGGTCCAAATATCCACTTGCAGACTTTACATACAGAGTGTTTCCAAACTGCTCTATGAAAAGAAAGGTTAAACTCTGTGAGTTGAACGCACACATCACAAAGTAGTTTCTGAGAATGATTCTCTCTAGTTTTTAAACGAAGATATTTCCTTTTCTACCATTGAACCGAAAGCGCTTGAAATCTCCACTTGCAAATTTCACGAAAAGAGGGTTTCAATTCTGCTCTGTCTAAAGGAAGGTTGAACTCTGTGAGTTGAACACACACAACTCAAAAAAGTTACTGAGAATTCTTCTGTCCAGCGTTATATGCAGAAATCCTGTTTCCAAGAAAATCCTCAAGGAGGTCCAAATATCCACTTGCAGATTTTACAAACAGAGTGTTTCCAAACTGCTCTATGAAAAGAAAGGTTAAACTCTGTGAGTGGAAGGCACACATCACAAAATGGTTTCTGAGAATGATTCTCTCTAGTTTTTATACGAAGATATTTCCTTTTCTACCACTGGCCCCAAAGTGCTTGAAATCTCCACCTGCAATTTCCACAATAAGAGGGTTTCAAATCTGCTGTGTCTAAAGGAAGGTTCACCTCTGTGGGTTGAACCCACGCAACCCAAAGAAGTTACGGAGAATTCTTCTGTCTAGCGTTATATGCAGAAATCCCGTTTCCAATGAAATCCTCAAAGAGGTCCAAATATTCACAGGCAGACATTACAAACAGAGTGTTTCCAAACTGCTCTGGGAAAAGAAAGGTTAAACTCTGTGAGTGGAATGCACACATCACAAAGTGGTTGCTGAGAATGATTCTCACTAGTTTTTATACGAGGATATTCCATTTTCTACCATTGGCTCCAAACTGCTTGAAATCTCCACTTTCAATTTCCACAAAAAGAGGGTGTGAATTCTGCCCTATCAAAAGGAAGGTTCAAATCTGTGAAATGAACACACGCAACACAAAGTAGTTACTGAGAATTCTTCTGTCTAGCATTAAATGCAGAAATCCCGTTTCCAACGAAATCCTCAAAGAGGTCAAAATATCCACTTGCAAACGATACAAACAGAGTGTTTCCAAACTGCTCTATGAAAAGAAAGGTTAAACTCTGTGAGTGGAACGCACACATGACAATGTGGTTGCGGAGAATGATTCTCTCTAGTTTTTATACGAAGATATTCCCTTTTCTACCATTGGCCCCAAAGCGCTTGAAATCTCCACTTGCAATTTCCACAAAAAGAGGGTTTCAAATCTGCTCTGTCTAAAGGAAGGTTCAACTCTGTGAGATGGAGAGATGCAACCCAAAGAAGTTTCTCAGAATTCTTCTGTCTAGCGTTTTATGCCGAAAACCCGTTTCCAACGGAATGCTCAAAGAGGTCCAAATATCCACTTGCAGACTTTATAAACAGTGTTTCCAAACGGTTCTATGAAAAGAAAGGTTAAACTCTGTGAGTGCAACGCAGACATCACAAAGTGGTTGCTGAGAATGATTCTCTCTAGTCTTTATACGAATATATTCCCTTTTCTACCATTGGCCCCAAAGCGCTTGAAATCTGCACTTTCAATTTCCACAAAAAGAGGGTTTCAAATCCACTCTGTCTAAAGGAAGGTTCAACTCTGTGAGTTGAACACATGCAACCCAAAGAAGTTACTGATAATTCCTCTGTCTAGAGTTATATGCAGAAATCCCATTTCCAATGATATCCTCAAAGAGCTCCAAATATCCACCTGCAGACCTTACAAACAGAGTGTTTCCAAACTGCTTTATGAAAAGAAAGTTTAAACTCTGTGAGTGGAACGCACACATCACAAAGCGGTTTTTGGGAATGATTCCCACTTGTTTTTATACGAAGATATTTCCTTTTCTACCTTTGGCCCCAAAGCGCTTGAAATCTCCACTTGCAAATTCCACAAAAAGAGGGTTTCAAATCTGCTCTGTCTAAAGGAAGGTTCAACTCTGTGAGTTGAATACACGCAACCCAAAGTATTTACTGAGAATTCTTCTGTCTAGCGTTATATGCTGAAATCCCATTTCCAACGAAATCCTCAAAGAGGTCCAAATATCCAATTGCAGACTTTACAAACAGAGTGTTTCCAAACTGCTCTATGAAAAGAAAGGTTAAACTCTATAAGTGGAACGGACACTTCAAAAATTGGTTGCTGAGAATGATTCTCTCTAATTTTTATACGAAGATATTCCCTTTTCTACCATTGGCCCCAAAGCGCTTTAAATCTCCAGTTGCAATTTTCACAAAAAGAGGGTTTCAAATCTGCTCTGTCTGAAGGAAGGTCCAAATCTCAGTGTTGAACACACGCAACCCAAAGAAGGTGCTGAGAATTCTTCTCTCTAGCGTTATATGCGGAAATCC